>NW_027273891.1:362500-644908 GCF_046630095.1 Trachinotus anak
ACATCCTTTAACAGAAACACCAATCACAAACTGTGTTACAGACTCTGGTAGAGTCTGATCCTGAACAGGTCTTCGTTTGATCCTGGTCTGGTCCTGGTCTGGGTGCTGATCCTGTCCTTTTGTTGCAGTGTCCCTGCAGGCTGCAGCATGGAGCGCTCCGGCAGCATCCAGCTGGACATCCCGGACTTTAGTAACTCAGTTCTGACTCACCTGAACCAGCTGCGTGTTCAGGGCCGTCTCTGCGACATCGTGGTCAACGTTCAGGGCCAGAGCTTCCGCGCGCACAAGGTGGTCCTTGCCGCCAGCTCGCCGTACTTCCGGGACCACATGTCCCTGAGCCAGATGAGCACCGTATCACTGACAGTGATCCGAAACCCGTCGGTGTTCGAGCAGCTGTTGTCTTTCTGCTACACGGGCCGCCTCTGCCTGCAGCTCGCTGACATCATTAGCTACCTGACGGCCGCCAGCTTCCTGCAGATGCAGCACATCATCGACCGCTGCACCCAGATCCTGGAGGGCATCCATCTGAAGATCAGCCTGGCCGACTTGGATGAGGAATCCAGGGAGGAGGAGGCGCGGGGCTCCAAGGGCAACAGGACCCTGGAGGCGGTTGTCCGAGGAGGTGGCCATCATGGCGGTCTGCGGCTCCTTGGCCCACGGGGAGGTGCAGAGGCCTGTGAGGCAGTGAGCCCCATCGAGGAGCCGATCAGCCCACCACCGACTGTGGAGCACAGTGGGCTGGAGGGGCCCGGGGCCACTACCACTGGCAGAGCAGGCAAAGAACCTATCCTTCGCATCAACCGAGCCGGTCAGTGGTACGTGGAGACAAGCAGCGAGCCGGAGCGGACTGGCAGCGCAGAGGAGGGTGGCGGCGTGGACGGGGTCAGAATCAAGACGGAGAGGATGGAGGAGTGGATTGGAGCAGGAGAGCACCAAGAGGAGGGGGGGCCGGTGGAGGAGGGGGCCACCGTAATGATTGACACGTCAGGACGCAGCACGTTGGTGACAGGGCCGGTGGGAGCGCTGGGGGCCCGGAGTGTCCAACCGTCCTCCAGCTTCAGCGAGACAGACAGGTGAGTGTGGCTCTGACTGAACTGAGTGGGTGCCTGATGACAGTGAATGATCACATGTGTTTGTCTGTCAGGTTCAGTCCCACCGGCAGCGTGGTCGTCCTGGCCGAACGGCAGAGAGCGAAGAGCGAGTCTCCCAACAGACCGGACGAATTGCGACAGCCGAGCTCCCAGGTACCTGTCGAATCAAACTTTATTTATAGAGCAGTAATGATGTGTACAGCATTGAACGCCTCTGTCCTCAGACCCAGGAATCAGAGGAAAAACAAATGTAATTGTCCTCAGGTGAACAGGTGAACTCCACAGGTGAACTGTAGCAGGAGCCTGAGGTGTTTGCTAACAAAGACATTTACAAGCTGTTCAGGAAATCCTGATGTTGACTGATCTCAGAGCTGCTCCTCTGTTGTTCACATCTACTAATGCACAAGCATCACAATCATCAAACGTCCGACCCTGTTCACTGACGTCTTCCCATAGATCTAAATACAGATGTCACTTTAGTCTCTGTAACTATGGAAACATTAGCTGAGCATCTCTGTGACTGAAGTTCCCGCTCTGTGACCAACATCAACCTTCAGAGTCACTTAGATCAGAATCAGCTGGGTCTGATTTTGAAACCTGCTGCAGTGCATGAAAGGATGTTAATTACTTCACTGTACCAAGTATCTGCAGTTGTATTGATTATTTATTCAGGTTTTTCCTTTAACTATGTCATTTAGGCAGAATGAGTCTGATGCTATACATTGAAAGCTCATTAGCTGTCTTCCACTGACCGTGGCACTAGCTAGCTTCTTGGCTAACTAATTTAGCAACACAAACTGCAAGCCTCTGTTTTATAGTGTCTGTCAGCACTGATGGAGGAGAATGACAGGGCTCTTCATTTTCTTTGAGAACCTCATAAAACACCTTGAACCTTCTCAGATGCCCCTAAAATGTCCTTAGTGGTCTCTAAATTGTCATTAATTAGACCTAGATACTCCTAAAGGACCCCTAGAAACTCCTCAGTGCTCATTAGAACCTCTCATGGTATGCTTTGAACCTTCTGAACCTCCTAATGGACAAATAGAACCTCTTAAATTTCCTTTCAAAATTCCCAAAAGACCACAGCATCTCTTTGATGATCTAGAACATCTTACAGGGCCTTAGATCCTCAGTGACCCCTAGAATATCTTAAAGAACCCCCAAAATCTAAAATCGCTATAACCCCCCTAAATGATCCCTAGAACATCATCTAAAACACCCTAAAGCTAGATCATGTTAAAAGACCTTAGCACATCCTCAGTAGCCACTAGAATGCCCACTAGGGTCCCAGAACCAGCTTAAGGACCACTGGGGCCACCAGAAACATCCAAGTGACCCCTTGAGCCTACACAGTGGCTTTAGGAACCTCCCGAAGGACCCCTACAATATCCTTTAGATCCGCTACATAGTGTTCTGAAGGGTGTAAAACCCAACGTAAAATGTATTTGTAAGGAAAGTCCTTATTGGCACAGATTCTCCAAGACCCCTAGAACTTCCACAGTGGTCTGTAGAACCTCCTATGGGCACATTCCTGTCAATACTTGAAAAGTATTGAGTTTCTTAACAATCTAGGAAGAAATCAAGTTTGTTTCAGTCTTTCCTGGCCCTGGGGTGTATAAATATTTTGTTCTGCCACTTAGGGGGAAGAGCACGCAGCATTTGATATGGGTGGCTACGAGGACTACCTAAGGGAGCAGGTAGGAGACCGCTGGTTCCGCTACAATCCCCGGCTCACCTGCATCTACTGCTGCAAGTCCTTCAACCAGAAAGGCAGCCTGGACCGCCACATGCGCCTGCACATGGGCATCACGCCGTTTGTCTGCCGAATCTGTGGGAAGAAGTACACCCGTAAGGATCAGCTGGAGTATCACATCCGCAAGCACACCGGGAACAAGCCCTTCCACTGCCACGTCTGCGGCAAGAGCTTCCCTTTCCAGGCCATCCTCAATCAGCACTTCCGCAAGAACCACCCAGGCTGCGCCCCCCAAGAGGCTCACAGTGCTTCCCCCGAAACCACCACCACCTCTGTCACATCCAGGGGGGGTCCAAGCGACGAGGCCTCCCCCAGCCAAGAGGAGCCAGAGGGTGGGGGCAATGGTGGTGGGAGCAGCAGTGGGGGAGGCCAGTATGGCGAGGGTCCCCAGGCCTCGGTCTCCACCACAGGGCCTGACTGACCCAGAGAGGTGGGGGGAGACGGTCGTGGAGGGCTGTCTGATTCCAGTGTACCCGCAGAACACAGGATGCTGAACCCGCTGAAGTCAAAGCAGTGACAGAAAGGACACCTCAGAGTCCGGACTGAGATTTTTCCGCTTTAAACCGCATCTACCTTCACTAACCAAACCGAACAGATTAAGCTAAAATGAAGAAATGCCACACAGTCCAACAACCTCATACACCACACAATGCAGTGGTTCTCGTTTGCCTCCGTCTAGTTTATGTTACAGATTTCTAATTTTATATTTACAAGTATTACAGGTTCACAACGCAGCATCACAACAGTCTGTCTGGTGGAAACTTTGCCAAACTACTTGGTGCCAGTTCAACAGTTTAAATCCTTCATATTTGCCTTGAGACAATCTGGAGCAGTCGGGTTAATAATGATAATCCTGCGTGCTCTTTAAGTGCCACAATGGCGTAAAAAGATTTATTTGAACAAAAAGGTTCAATGAGAAAACTATGTTCAGCTCCAGTGTGATCAGAGTTTCTAATCTTTTCCTGTGAAGCTTGATAAACTACTGTTTGAGCAGGGATGGTTTCACACTACAGACCTCATCAAGAAAACACTGTCAGTCCTCAGTCACACAAAAATGACCCCTCACTCATCACTTGTTTCTTTTTTCCTTTTACGAATGGTTCAGTTTGTTGAAGTGTGTTGAAAACTTCTAATTTGAAACACAACAGGAGAGAGACAGCATTCAGCAGCAGCCAGGTTTTATTGCCAAACTGACACGTCTTTGACAGCCAAATATGAAAAACCATCTTACAGTCAGATGTCAAAGCTTTCATAACCTGACCAAAACAGGATTAGACTAGTCCTTTGGCAGTATCCCCATATCCTGTTTTCCACCATCACAACGTGGGAACGACACCGTATCTCGGTTCAGCCCTTCTCCTGGTAACATTATTTTACTGTTCTGGGAATCTTAGCAGTTTTCCACTCAAGGCATGTTCTTGGCAGTTATCAGAATTTCACAATAGCCAGAACACAACAACCCAGGTCATCACGACCCAGTCCCTCACATAACCTATACACACTAACATATATTAGTTTATTATGATGTATATCAGCTTTCCACCAATTTCCCACCACAAGTGTCACCTCCACCACAATTATTTTCATTATTGATTAATCATCCGGTTACTTCCCTAATTAGTTATTGCATCTATAAAAGAAAGAAAACATGAATGAATAATAAGAAATCACAGTTCCTTAAAGCCCACGGTGACATCTCCAGACTGATTGTTCTGGACTATTTTCCAGAAACACAGCTGATCCTCACAGTTTAGAGACTGGGTTAAGAAGATGTTCTGCATTTTACTTTGAGAAGGATTTAAAATGACTGATTGATTATTGAAATAGGTGATAAACTAATTAACGGGACAACAGTTTCAGCTTTATATAACGTTTGTCATTTAATTCGTCCTGGTTGGATTCAGGTATAAAACTCCAAATCACACAGGTCTGAACGTCTAAATCACCAACTGGATCCTTAGTCACAGTCTGAACTCATGAGGATGTGAGCAATAAATTAACATAGGCTTTCTCTCATAAATATGTTGAGTTCCCCTCAGCCAAGTGTGTGTCACTTTTAAGTGTAATTGTGTCAGATGTGGCTTTAATTACTTAGCGGATACTGGGACAGAACCACAACCAAACAGAAACATGTTGGTTGGGAAATGTAGATTTTTATCTCATCCATTATTAGGAAACTGAAGTTAAATTTCACTTTTTTGATGTTTGGAGTGAAGAGTGAGAATGGGTCAATCTGAAAATGATGTTTTATTGAAAAACTTCTAAACTCTGCATCAAATTTTCCAAACACAAGGTTCACTTACCCAGAGCTTTCATCTGTATCTCACAGCCTTCCTCCAAGAATGGACTCTGCTCAGGTGTCAGCACATGAAGGGGGACTTATTACAACCATGTCCATGCTCCGGTGTGGTACCCAATGTTGAATCACTGGCTGTTCAACAAACCCCTGAAGAAGAGCATGAGATGCATTTGAAAGCTCCAGATGTTGATACAGATGTGTCTCCTTGGTGGTTTATGCAGTAAAAACAGTTAAGTGAGGAGCTCTGATCACACTGGATTATTTGGTTCATTTGGCTGGAAACTGTACAAATTCCTCAGATTACTGTTTGGTATCATCAAACTCAGTTGAGATTAGCTCGACCATCCGGCAGCCTGTTGACTGAACTGACTCACAGCAGGAACAAACTGGACGGCGTCCAGCCTCAGATAAGCTACACAGCTCAGTTACCTCTCATCACTACGCAATACAGCTGCTGCACTGCATAGCACAGCACCACCGGGGGGCGCTCTGACCCACTAACACAGAGATCTCCGTCAGTCTTCTCAGATATTTTTATAAACAAGCATGTCTTTATTGTTTTCCTGTTTTTCTTGGACACTTTTTGCTCTGACAATTTGTGAGACTGAAGACGAGACAGTGTCAAGACCTGATCAGTAACATCTGTCTCAGTTAATGACGCATTTAACCTGCTGCACACAACTCCAGACCTGTTCCAGTCACAGAGGAAAACCATTAGTCTGAAACTGAAGCTGCACATTAGAGCTGGGCCTTTTGATTATTTTCATTATGGATAAATCTGCTGATTATTTTTTGATTCATCAATTTGTGTATAAAATTACAGTAAATCATGAAAAATACCTTATAATTTCCCACTTGTCTGGCCTACAGTCCAGAACACAGAGATTCAGTCACTATCATGAGTGACGCAGAAATTAGAGAAGCTGGAAATAGGAAATACATTTCTAATGATGATACTTCTTCCAGTCCAGCCAGGAGAAAATACAAAAGATAGTTGTGCCATTGTCAATAACTGAGGCAAGTTATGCTAACATTAGCTTGTAGGCTAACAGTTTTTTGCTGACTCATCATGGACAAATATTATTACAGTGGTTGGGAGCTGTTATGACTGCTACCCCACACCATAGTCCTGCTTTTGGAGCGAACATCTGGGAGCTAGTTTGTTCCGTTTTTAGCTGATGCTGACTGACATCAATTTTCCTTAGACAAGCACACAGGAAATTAAGATATGTATGTACAAATTATTTTTCAATTGGTTCAAAGCCACATCCTCATTACTGATGGAGCTAATGCTAACGTGGGCTAGCTCGCTAAGATTAGCCAGCTAATGTGGACTTACTAACATGACTGCACATCGATGTTCCTAAAACAGACACAAAGAAAATCAACATTAGCTTACAAGCTAACTGACTTTTATTTTGCTTAAGCACATTCAACACTGCTAAAAATGCTAACGTGTAAACTAACTGATGATGGCTATTTAACATTAGTGAGTTTTAGTTTCCTTAATCACAGTAAATCAACATTAGCTCACAAGCTAACACAGGTTTTGTCTTACTCAAGTAAAAATAGTTCATGAAGTCATTAAACACCACAGACCTACTGCTCTAAGCTAACTGTAGTTAACTGATATTGAGATTTAACAGTAGTTCATTACAAACTTAAAAATCAGCATTTACAGAAATCAAATCAAGTTTTGTATTTTTAGTATTGGAATCGTTGTTTTCAGATATTTCAGGTGAACATCTGTTTGATGTCCAGTACTGATATAGGCCCAGAACATGTTTAGCCTAGCTTAGCACAAGGACTGGAGGTAGAAGGAACCTGTTAGCCTAGCTATACAAAACTTTCATATTTTCAGGGCTAATATATTCACTTTAGCTCTCTGGCTAATGTTAGCTTTCCAGCTAACAGGCAGTTAGCTTTTTCAACAAGAGTACAATTTGCATATGATGATGATATGTTTCATATTGCTTTTTGTCTGCAACTAAGAATAATTTTCATTCTTGATTAATCAGATTGATTAATCAGATTAATGTTAAATTAGTCTGGGGTTTTTAACAGATTAAAAAATCGTGAAAAATGAATGTCATAATAATCTCCCAGAGTCCAAACTTCTGTGTTTAAATAGTTGAGTTTACATCGTACAGACTGGAGAAGCTGGAACATCATGCATTTGGTATTCCTGTTAAAAAGCTCATCAACGATGAATCGATCGTAACGACATGTTTACTTTGTTAACCTGATCAATTCAGCTCTAATAGTGTTTAGTAATTTTACTGTGACCTACAGGTAAACGTGCAGTAGAGGTAATGCATCATTGACGGCAGATGTGATGAGGGATTGACAGGATGAGGAGCCAGACCCAGTCAGACCAGATGGATGTAGTAGTCAGGCCATGGAGCTGGACAAAAAAAAACCCTCAAGAGGTCAAAGTTCTGCTGGAGGGTGGAGGCAGGTCGGAGCACCTGGCAACCAAAGGAAAGACGGCGTGGCCATGTTGGCCCTCCAAAACAACTTCAGCACTTATCAGAGACGGGGTCTGACAGAAACTTTTTATAAAAACAGAACAATGAAAAATCTACACATATTATCAAACATATTTAAACTACTAAGATGTGTTTTTGCATATGAATAATGTAAACAAGCTAGGAGTTGGATTGAGATGTATGGCAGGTAGCACATGGATCGGCTGTTACTGTTTTTCTACAGAACTGTGAATCAGACTTTCAGTGGACGGTCAATTTTTTTATGCAAGTGAAGCCAGCGGCTCTGTCCTCACTCCGGCTGGCTGGACTCGAGTCCCGGATCGCACCGCCGCACTCACTCTTCAGGCTAAACCAGGAACTATCAGGTATACAGACTCAGACTTTCCCTACGTAGCAGAATGCTAATGGCTAAACCTCAGTGTGAGAGATCAAACTCACCTGTAAATAAATAATGGCAGCAGGTAAGAAATCTCTGCAGGTCACTGCAAAGGACGGCATCACACACAAACCAGGGCTGGGCAATATGGAACAAAATTCACTAGTCATGGTAACCACAAGACCTCTTCAGAAAATACTGGTTTGTGGTTGGCTGACACAGTTTGTTATGACTTCTGTTGCGGTAACCTTCACCTCCTCAGTGTCACATATCAGCTGATCTCAGTCCTGTCTTCAGGAATATTTACGTTCAGGAGTTTTAACACGACACACAGTGTTTGTGACAAATCTACAGTTGTGAGTTAAATCTGTTGTGCACAAATCTTCAGTAGAGTTGCAACTAAGGATTATTTTGATTATTGATTAATCTGTTCAGTGTGTAAAACTGCTCATCACGGTCCGAGCCACTGTGACGGCTCCATCGCTCCAGATCTTTATTCACTGTAAAACAAGGAAGCAGAACAGAGTCATCGATTATCAACAGAAACAGAATCACAACACAAACAGTTGGTTCAGCAGAACAAAGAGACTGAAGAGTCGATCGATCAGGTCACAGATAATTATTCATTCATTACTTTGATCAGTAACGAGTCACTGCAGTGTTTTCAGCTGCTGATCAAATGAAGAGAAACTGTTGTTGACCTCAGTCATCGCCAACGTCTGTCTCCAGCTCAGACAAGTTGTAAACATCATCAAGTCATGAACTGGTCTGAACCGGTCTGAGAACCAGCAGTACCTTTCCTCCTCTCTGCACTGAGATGAAGCAGAAAGGACTTGTTTTCAGTGAACTTGTCATTTCAAGCCAACTAGTCAAGAAGCTGCTTCCAGAACATCTGGTCCGGTCCAGTCCGCTCTGGTTCAGTCCAGTCTGATCTGAAGAATCTATAGAAAAGGGAACGTGGGACAGGAGTTGACCTGACTCTGTTGATCAATCAGCAGAGTTTTCACTGAGCCTCTGTCTGATCCAGTTCAGTGTTCAGTTCATTTCCTGTGAACAGTGACATCACGGGTTCATGTGACATCATGACATCATGTTTTTCATGAGTGAAGCTTCAGTGGATCAGAGATGATGTGAAGGTTCAGTGACTCAGGATCCAACTTCTCCTCTTCAGTTCAGCTTCAACCTCCAAACTGTGAAAACAGCCCAACCTCATCTTCATCATCGTGTCTCTTCTCACTGACTCACTTTGCTTTAAACCAAACGCCAAACGTTGCTTCATGTGTCTTTACTTGTTTATTTTTTTTACTGTGTGAATATCCAGTAACTTTGACCACAGCCTGCCTGAGTCTGATCTTTAGATGTTTTCACCTGATGAGATTATTCTGATGATTCTCAAAGATTAATCTATCGAAGATGAGTCAAAGAAAATACAGCGTTTAGTAAATTAACTTTTAATACTGTACATTTTATAAAGAGGAGGTAGTCACACGTTCTGTAGTAGAACCTGAAAGGTTTGATGTGAAGATCTTTTACGTTGCATGTCATGTTGCTAAAACATGGGGAGGGGGGGGGGTGAGGCCAAAGGTTGATTATAGTTTAGAAAAATGTGAAGAAGCGTCTTTCACTATGACCACTAGATCACTCACAGGTCGCATCTCCTTCAGAGGAAATAAAGCACTTTAAGTGTCAAACCGCAGCAGCTCGCCTCGTTCTTTACCCACAGAGACCTGAGACCACCTGAGACCTTCATCTCACCTGGAACAGGGAAGACATGAGGACAGACCTCAGTCAGTCCCTCACAGGACAAACACACACAAACAGAAATCATGAGTAAATAAACAACCACATACTGACTCAGCTGACATGAACACAAACACTGACACACGTTCGTCCCTCTCATCAGGAATCTGAGGGAGATGACTTCAGTCAGAGCTCTGTTCATCATGTTGTCGTCCAACATCACAATATTTGTTACACAGGATCATTGACTTTGACGATATTCCATCTATAAAAAGAAAAACAATGATTTCAGTCTCTAACTGTTTATTGTGTTTTGACTCAAATGAAAGTTCAGGTACCAGAGACCAGAACTGTACAAAAAGAACAAACTTCAGTGAAAAGGCAACAACTGATACACAACATCAGTAATTCATGTAGTTTTCCATGTATGAACTGGTATTAAAGCAGCAGCAGTTTTTATTGGCTGCAGGGGTCGGCCACTCTGCCGACAAACAGCAGCGTGTTGATGGTCGACTCTCTGATGAGCAGCAGGAACGGGCGGTCAACCAGAAAAACCTCTCGGTTCAAGTTGATGGAGCGTCCGATCACCAAGACGGCAGTGGCTGCCGCCGCCTCGCTGCCCTCCTCGTTCACCTGACAACCAGGAAACAGGTTTATTAGGATCCTGTTGCTCTGACTATATAAACCCATCGGTGAGAAGCTGATGTCAGCTGTATCTGACTTACCTCCAGGAAAGCTTTATGGTAGGCGTCTGAGATGAAGAGACCATCACTGCCATCCTCCAACATCCCTGAAACACACACGCTTGTGAATGACAGGTAAAACAGGAAGTCACCTGTCAGTGCAGCTGGATTCACCAAATTTGCTGTTAAAGTAAAACCTTTGTGGATCATCTCATTAATCTCACCTGACATGTAGCTTAAAGATAAATATCTACAGCAGTAACTGCGGCGTACGGTCCAGGTTGATGTTATTCACCTGTAACCTGGTCTCTACCTGTGCTCCCACTCTGTGTGATGTGGATTTTCTACTGAGATTAGTGGATGTGTTTCAGGTTGAAGCACCTGGCAGGCTGGCCTTCTCTGGGCTGAACAGGTCTGTCAGTCCCATGGCCTGCAGCTTCTCCTTCAGACTGAAACTGTCCTCCACCTTAAATCGAGGGATTTGGACGGAGACTGTGGTTTCCTTCATCTTACTCAACCAGTCGTTCAGTTTCGTCAGGTCCAGACTCTCCTCAACCTCAACACACACAGACAACAACATCAAAGTAGCCAGAAGACACCATGATCCATGATTTGTAGACCTGAACATCTCTGGCCCTGCGGTTCTGTCATTTATAAGACCTGGTCCTGATGGTCATGTTTTCTCCTGTGGAGTACCACAAGGTTCCTCCATGATTTAAAGTAAATGTTCATTTATATGCAGATGACAATCGTAGTCCCTGATCATCTCCTCACACCTGTTTGAACAAAGACACCACTGTCACCACCAAGGGCTGTATAACTACTACAAAACCAAAAGGTCAAAAATCTGCATAGTTGTGTTGATTTTGCTAGAGGCAGACCAACAGCATCAGATACTGATGAGCTTCAGCTCTGCAGCAGATAAAAGATATGAGCAGTAAAAGAAACATACAAAGAATTGTGTGATAAAAATAAGGAGAAAAAAAAGAAAATAAATGTTGACGCTCTGAAAAAAGTCTCATGCATGAAAGCCGGACTGAAAGAAAAGATCTAAAAACCAGCTGATGTTCAGGACTACCTGACTGAGAGTGGTGCCTTTGCTCGGCAGGATGAGCACCATAGTGATGTCGTCTCCGCGGTACGGCATTTCCAGCATCTGGACCTGGTCTTCAGGGAAGTACCTGTACCTGAACCTGGTCTCCTGGTACATCATGTTGACTGAGCAGCTGCGACTGTTGTTAACGTGGAAGTCTGAGACAAAGACGTCATCTTTGTTGAACTTGTTCTTCCATTGACCCTGAGAGGCAGAGGCGACAGTGAGGTCCGTCAACACTCAGAGGAAAATTCACATCTAATTTTTATAATTCCGATTATTTGACGGTCAGGAAAACCACAAATTCTCCTTATTTGCAGACAATGTCCTGCTTTATATTTCTGACCAATTTCAGGCTATAAATTGAATCTACATAAAAGTGAGCTGCTTCTTCTTAAAGCTTCAGTAAATATTCTTTCCCTTCAACCCTCTGGGACCAGCACCAGAGTAGACCACTTATGTGGAGTCACAGTTTCATAATCACATCAATGTTCTGATTTCACTGATCTTTTAATGTCAGAAGATATTTCTTCCACTGGAGTAAAGCAGTTTGCTTTACTACTTTATACAGAACATGATGGAGATAAAACACTAAACTCAGATAAAGGATGATCATACAAACGTTTGAGTACTTCTACAGTCTTTTATCAGTCAGGTACCTTGAAGTAGATGGTGTTGACAAGGACCAGGACAGTGTTGGAGTCCAGCGCCCCCCGTGGCAGAGTATCCTGGATCCGGTTCTCTGTCTTGTTGGAGATCCAGTTGTTGATGGTGGCCCGGGCCCTCTCTGGGTTCTCCTGCAGCACAGATCCAGGGTCAGTAGAGTAACTGATACCTGAGGGCACATGATGAGGTGTGAAGAATGAGAAGTTACCTTGAAGTTGAGAGGCAGCAGTTTGGCTCCATACACCCTCTCACTGATGTTCTGATACGTCTCATTGAAGACCAGAGACTTGTCCCCAAACAGTCTGTTGGCAGAGACCAGCTCGGTGGTCTCGTCCTTCTTCCTGAACAGACGACAGTTGAGTTTGGCAAAGAAGAAGTGGACCTGGTCTGACGTCTTTTCTTTGATGGTGTCAAACTCAAACACCTGTGGAGACAGAACATAGTGGGGGTTACACAGGTGGAGGTTACACAGCTGCTAACAGCTGGAACAAATGATTCAAGATGTGAAGATTCAGTTGAACCTGATCAGACCAGGTTCACCTCATGATTCTGTTTCAACAGTTTAAACAGAACTAAATGTTGAAACTCTTCATGTCCTCCTCCTCGTGTCTCAGTGTCGGATGTTTCTGTGTTCGTGTTCATCATGTTGTGTCAGACTTTGTTCCCCAGCATCACCTGATGTGAACAGTCAGACCCAGATTCTACTTTAAATTTACTTTTGAATTCTTCTGATTATTTCTGATGAATTCATCACTGACTCATTTTGATTCTCTCAGGCCTCCTTTGTGAAACCTGTTAAACTCCGACCGTGAACAGTGAGAGTTCATGTCGTGGTCTCGGCGGTACTGTTCTCTCTGACCTTCATGATCTGCTCCAGTGTCTGGTTGCAGGCTCCCAGTTTGGTCATGGCGAACGCGGTGGAGACGCTGAGAGGGGACATGAAGATGTTTGACTCCGGGGTCTTGCTGAGGGCCAGCTGTTTGTACAGCGACAGGGCGAAGCGACCGTTTGCCTTCGAAAGCTCCCACACTCGGGGGTTGGTGGACTCTGGGACTGGCTCGGGCTCAGGGGTTGGGCCCTCGGGGTCGGGGCTGCGGTAGATGCAGCGCGGCTCTAGAGGGAGGTCTTTGGGTTTGGCACTGCAGATGTCCGGACGGACGGCGAGAGAGATGAATGGCAGGGACGCCAGAACCAACAGCCAATCAGCAGCCCTCATCCTGGAGAGACATGTTTATAAACGATAACAAAATAAAGTCAGAGACCATCATCATCATGAAAATAACAAATCGTCAGATAAAGATTTTCCTGTTTTCACTCTTTGGTGAGCAGGTGAAACAGACTGAGACTGAAAGTCATTTAGTCATTTAGCAGACGCTTTTATCCAAAGCGACTGACAGAAAGGGGAACAATCAAGGTTAAGTGCGATAAGAAGTGTTAGCGCAGCAATAAGTGCTAGTGACGATTCTTTAAGTGTAGATTTGCTATGTAGTGCTAGGAGAGAAGGTGCTCTCTGAAGAGCTGGGTCTTCAGGAGTCTTTTAAAGGTAGAAGTGCTCTGGTAGGAAGTGGTAGTGCGTTCCACCAACGGGGGACAACGTGACAGAAGAGTTTGGATTGCCTTGGACGGATGGGTGGCAGAGCCAGGCGTCGTTCGTTAGAGGAGCGCAACGGTCGTGAGGAAGCATATTCCTGTACCAGGGCGTTCAAGTAGGTAGGTGCAGTACCAGAGACAACTTTGTAGGCAAGCATTAGAGATTTGAACTTAATGCGGGCTGCAACAGGTAGCCAGTGGAGCTCGATGAGCAGCGGGGTGACATGTGACCTTTTGGGTTGGTTGTAGACCAGGCGCGCCGCCGCGTTCTGGATCATCCGAAGTGGTTGCACTGTGCGGGCTGGGAGGCCCGTAAGGAGGGCATTACAGTA
Source organism: Trachinotus anak (assembly GCF_046630095.1). NCBI lineage: Eukaryota > Metazoa > Chordata > Actinopteri > Carangiformes > Carangidae > Trachinotus > Trachinotus anak. The sequence goes on from NW_027273891.1 coordinate 376,613, forward strand.
GTCTAGTTTTGAGATGACCACAGCTTGTGTCAGGAGTTGAGTAGTATGTTGAGTTAGGTAAGGTCTGATTTTTCTGATGTTGTAAAGTGCATAGTGGCATGACCGGGCAACTGAGGTGACATGATTGGAAAAGGTTAGTTGGTCATCAATCATAACCCCCAAGTTTCTCACCACCCTGGTGGGGGCGAGCCATAGGGAATCAGTTTTGATGTTGATGTCATGGTGTATTGTAGGTTTAGCTGGGAGAACCAGCAGTTCAGTTTTTGAAAGATTCAGCTGGAGGTGATGTGCCTTCATCCATGTGGCGATTTCTGAGAGGCAATCAGAGACCCGTGCAGAGATCGAGGGGTCATCAGGAGGAAATGACAGATACAGCTGAGTGTCATCTGCGTAGCAGTGATAGGAAAAGCCATGTGAGCGAATGATCGGACCCAGGGAGGTGGTGTAGATAGCAAATAGTAGGGGGTCCAGCACTGAGCCCTGGGGTACCCCTGTGGTGAGGTGATGCGAGGTGGACGACTGTCCAAGCCAGGATACGCTGAATGAGCGCCCTGTCAGGTAGGATTCAAACCAGGAAAGAGCCAAGCCAGAGATGCCCATGTTAGAGAGAGTAGAGAGGAGGATGCGATGGTTAACTGTGTCAAAGGCAGCTGATAAGTCAAGTAGAATGAGGACAGAGGACTTTACAGCTGCTCTTGCTTCTTTTAAGGCTTCCGTCACAGACAACAGGGCAGTTTCAGTTGAATGACCGCTCTTGAAACCAGATTTGGATCAAGAAGATTGTTCTGTAGGAGGAATTCTGAGAGTTGTTTAGCCGCTGCCCGTTCAATAGTTTTGGATAGGAATGGAAGAAGCGAGACAGGGCGATAATTCTCGACCTCAGCAGGGTTAAGAGAGGGTTTCTTGAGTAGAGGTGTTACCCGAGCTGCTTTGAATGCAGTGGGAAAGGTGCCGGAGGTCAGTGATTCATTTATCACATGTGTGATAGCTGGCGTGATGGTTGGGCTAATGGTTTGGAGGAGGTTTGTTGGTATAGGCTCCAACGAGCATGTAGTAGGACGGCTACATGTCAACAGTTTGGATACCATACTCTCAGAGAGGGGTGTAAAGCCAGAAAAAGAGGTGCTAGCAACTGTGCTTGGTTGCGAAAGTGCAGTAGCTGATTCAGTGCCACCCAGCTGAGGTACAGAGAGACATGTAGTAGGACTGCTACATGTTACAGTGCTAGGAGTTGGGTGGAGAGCTAGCTGGACTGAGAATTGGCTGCTGATTGCTGCCACTTTGCCTGTAAAGAATGATGCAAATGTATTGGCGGTAAGGCAGGTAGGAGGAGGAGGCGGAGGGTTGAGTAGTGATTTGAAGGTGGAGAAAAGTTTCCAGGTGTCAGTGACACTGTTGACTTTGAACAATTTCACCAGTGGACCTGGGCCAGTGAGGACCAGTGTGGACCAATGTGGACCAATGTGGACCAGTGAGGACCACTGGTGTCTCACTGGTGTCTCACATTGGTCCTCACTGGACCAGTGTAACAGATCATTTTCTATCAAAACACCTATAACCACCTACACTACAAACACACAAACTCATCTCACAGCTGCCGTGTGTGTCTGTGTCACTGAACATTAAAAAGTAAATTCACAGTTTAGACAGAAAAACATTTTAAGACTCAACAAAATAAAATCTCCAGATTTTTAACATCATGAGTTTTTGTGTTGTTGTCATTAAATTGTTGTACATTTTACATATTTGTGTTTTATTGTTTGTACTGTTTCCGTGTGTGAATTAATTTCTTCTTGTGTTTGCTTCAAACTGTCTTTGAATGGACAAATACAATATTTTGAATGACACTGAACTGACATTTAAACTTTGAGTCAAATTAACAGGTTAAACTCAAATTTAAAATATTTGTGTAGCTCTAACTGTTTTATACTTTTACACTTTGTTACATATGATCATGTTCTTAAGTGTTAAAATGAAAGACAAAAAATATGAACAAAAAAACATAAAATATAAAGAAAGAAATTCAGGTTCTTACAGGAAATACACTGTTTCCAAAACATACAACAGACCCAACAGAACCCACTCTCAGTCTGTAATAACCTGACAAACCATGTGCTACAAACAGATTTCCTGATTGAACAAAGAGTTTTAAATCTTACCTGAGCAGGTAGACAGCAGTGTGTGTTCAGACAGTCAGTTATGTGGTTGCAGCTGAACTCAGGTCAGTGTCCTGCAGAGCACTGAGACATCAAGTTAACCTTTGAGACATTGATCTGTTCGTCAGCAGTTTTATACCAGGAAACATCCGGACACAAACACCACGATGATGAACTCACCCTCAGGCTGATCACTGATCAATAACTGTCTCAGCTGTAGGACCGAGGTCAGACCAGCAGGGAGCAGGAATCATCAGGAGTAAACCTCTCAGGATCAGACCTGTTGGTGCTTTAAGAACCTGAGCAGGTTCCAGTCAACTCCAACATGTTCTCATGTTTGTCTCCTCAGCACATGTTGCTAATATTTTGTCCACCCTGTTTCTATCGAGGAGTCTGAAAACTTCTTCATTGTGTTCATGTTGTGTTTATTCCTACTTTAAAAGGTTCCCTGATTTTGGCTTCCAGTTTGTCTTTGAGTGGGTCTGTTTAGCTGATGTAAAGGTGGTGGAACTACATCAGACACAGTGTTCACAGGTAAATGTGGGCGCAAAGACCTTTGACTGTGAGAAAGTAAAGTCTTACATTTAAAGTCCTACTGAATGTACAGGCCCAGGCCCAGGTCTATCCCGTTAGATGCTCTGTAACACCAGCGTTTAGAAAAAAAATAACTGAAAACTTAAACATTAAAGTGTGAAACTTTTATCAAGGTTTTTGGTTGCAACCCTCAATAAAGGAATTTAGACTCATGACTCTGTCTAGGTTTCCAGCTGGACCAACAAACAGAGGAAAAAAGCTGTGACTGAAGATGAGTCTCTTTAACACCTTAGCAGACTCCACCTGCTGATGAGCCCTGAGATGTGGAGGCCCCAGATAAAAAGCTTTAAATTTGATTAAACATTCAGCTGAGCCAACGAGAAGCTCCTCCATCACTGATCCGGTTAAAACTTTGATTATTGTTGTTTAACTCTTCCTTTAAAACCTATTGAAAAACTGTTGATATAAACATTCAGCTTCTAAAAGAATCAGGAATTTTATTTGTGGAATCATTAATATTAAAAATCTGTGCAAGGGACATTTGACATAAAAATTAGTGACAAAATGTAAAACACATTTCATGAGGACACACATCAACCTGTGATAAAAGGAGTGAAAGCAGACAGATTTCCAGTAAACTAGTCTGACTGCTAAACCAGGACCTGGGTCAGACCAGCGGAGTGTTTCAACACTGAGCTCCTAAGACACACCAGTGTCCATTTAAAAAAGGTACATGTTTAACATCTTCTGATCTTCTGGTTTTTGTGGCTCGGGTCCAGGATGTTTCCCACTGAGTCCTCCGACCAACACTTTGACTGAAGATGGCAGTCTCTACACTGAACACTTTAGACATAACAGACTCCATTTAAATTTTTAAAGTTTATAAAACACTCCAGCAGGACCTTGCCATCTGGTCTGGTTTTCAGTTTCTGGACAGATGTTTCACACCAAACCCTCCAGCCCTGAAGGCAGATTTCCAATAAAACTAGACTGACTATGAAAACCAGGAACAGAGTCAGACCAGCAGACTGATTCTACACCAAGTGTCACAGACATGCAAGGCTCAATTTAAAATATGAGTTTTTAAAATGCTCCAGAAGCTCATAGACCTCCTCCCAGCTGGTTTTCAGCCAGCACGCTCCCACCAACCCCTCCATCTGAACATCTCTAAAATCAGGACCTGAGCCAGACTGGTAGAGTACTGCCACCTCAGACACACCAGTCTCCATTTAAAATCTGACAGATCCTAAAGTCTCCAGCACCTGTGTGACGGCAGGTGTGGTGTTGTCAGAAGAGTTTGGGCAGCTGTCTCAGGCGGCTCAGATCCAGGATGTTACCCACCGACCCCTCCGTCTGGCGGCTGCTGCTCGCCCTCACTAAAGATGGCTGCCTGCTGGAACAGTTCTCCTTGACAGTGGTGTTTGCTTTGGTGTTTCCTGCTAACACCTGCATCTTTGGCCGCAGGTCTCTGATCAGCTGACTCTTTGGGAGGAGCTTCATGTTCAGAGCTTCTGTCAGCGGCTGGCGAGTCAACTCCTCCTGATCTCCAACCTCCCCCTGCTCCTCTTCCTCCTCGCCGTCCTCCTCTTCGATCAGGCCATACCTCTTCATGTACTTCCTCGTGGCCAGAGACATGTTGCTAGGTGACATCAGGGAATAATTGGAGGGGGCAGGGTCTGGGCGGGGGGTGTGGCCCCCAAGAGACATCCTGCTGAGCTGAGAGTCGCTCAAGTAACGCAGAGCAATGGCGTTGGCCTCCAGACTCAGATCCACGCTGCCTCCTGGGAAGAGAGAGCTGACAGTTGGATCAGACACACTCAGTCTGGACACGACTGCTGCTGGGTTGATGCTCGCCAGAGTGCTGAACAACACACAAACAAAAAACAGTCACAACAGGTTGACTAAAGACTGATGTGGTTAAAAGCTTCAGAAAGGTTAGAAGTGGACCTTTGAGTTTAGACAGTGTTGGTGACACAGGGTCTGAAGGCCTGATCTCTTTACCAGGTACATGAGGGTTGTCATGGGCCTTTATGACACATTCCACACTGCTCCTCACACACTCCATTTAAAAAATAACAGCTTTTAAACGCTCCAGCAGCTCTCAGACGGCATCAGTCTAAACAGGCATCCCAGGCGGTTCAGGTCCAGGATTCCTGACCTGAGCAGGACTTCAGATCATTATAACTCTTCTATAATAATAATTACCAAATAGATCAGTGAAATTTGTCTATGTGACACTAACATATACGAGAGGTCAGTGGTGGAGGAAGTGTCCAGAGGAAGTCAAAATACTGCATCACAGTAACAGGCCAGAAGTTTGAGCAGGAAGAGGAAGTTAAGGTGTTAACATCCTGATATGATAATACATGTCATCATCACTGATCTTACTGGGGACAGGTGGTGGTTACCTCCACCAAGGACGTTGTGTGTGGGCGAGGCTTCTCAAGGCTGGGGACAGGTATAAAGAGCAGTTCAGTATTTTTCTTGATGAAAAAAAGTCGATAGTTGTCTCCATTTTGAATTATGGTATGTTTTAATGCACACATGCAGACCACAGTCGTGCACGCACGCACGCACGCGCGCGCACACACACACACACACACACACACACACACACACACACACACACTTGATGTGCGCCCAGGTGAGGTTTTTACCTGGCACTCTCTACGGTTCTGACTCGGTTTCTGTCAGACTCTGTCAGATCTTCATCCACGTCGACTCCGAGCTGCTGCAGCTGTCTGAGAGTGGCACTGACCACCGGATCTCCTCCTGGACTCTGCTGCTGTCGCTTCCTCCTGGATGAAGAAGAGGAGGAGGAGGAGGAGGAGGAGGACTGGGAGTGGTCAGAAAGCACCGACAGACTCCTCCTTCTGGATTCCTCCACTTCCTGTCTGCTGTCTGACTCCTGAAGACGACTGGTCAGCTGAGTCTGAGGGAAGAGTAAACACTGCTGTAAGTGTGAACTGACAACTAACCCCTGACCCCCCCCCCCCGGTACAGGAGGAGCTGTGTTACCATGAGGTTGGTGTAGAAGCTCTGGTCGTCTGCAGGTCTGTACATGCTCACACTCTCTCCCAGAACCGGACTCTGCAGACCACTGACGCTGGACAAACAGAGGATCAGAGGTTCAGGTTCAGATAATCCACCTTCTGTTGATTCTGAGCTGGTCTACAGAGTCTGGAGAGTTGGACCAGGAGCCTGCTCAGTCCTGACTGTGGTCTGGTTCTACCTACATATGAGGAGACAGTCTCACCTGTGCTGATGAGAGGGGGAGCAGGGGGCCATAGGGTGAATGATGTCACCATCCTCAGCCCCGCCCACTGGCTTGATGACAGATGGCTCATCTGAGGAGGAGTGTCTGAGGGAGGAGGAGGGGCTTGGGGAGATGGAAGAGGGAGGTTTCGAGGAGGGGGGAGGGTTGGGAAAGGAGGGGTTAGGGGCTTGTTCCTCCTGATGAGGGAGGGACTGGACAGGATCCCCCCAGAACAGACTGGCACCTGAAAAAAAGTGTGTGACATTATTAGAGTACTGCTGAAAGGATTTACACCTTTTACCTGGTCACACAAACACCTGTCCTGACACAAACACCTGTCCTGACATCTCGCCTGTCCCGACACAAACACCTGTCCTGACATCTCACCTGTCCCCACAGCAATGCTGGCCGTGCTCCTGGGCGTCTGCGTGTCCACCTGCTGACTGGAGGACTGGAGCTTCCCCTGAGCCTCCAGCAGCATCTGGACCTACACACAGGTGGAGAAGAGGAGGCTGTTAACTCCTGTAACCATGACAACCTCACTGTGTCACCGTAGAGACAGTATTCTGTTCTGTGATGTCACATCACTGAGTGAGGCATAATGTGGGCGTGGGGTTCAAACAGTGGTGGTCGGCCTCCACCCACACCTGTCAGATACTGTTGTTACCTAGGCAACAGTCAGGTGTGGTCGTCTATGATGGGAGGGTTTAACACTCTGGGTTTATTTGGTATAAAACACGAGAGCTGAAACTAACAGTTACTTTTATTATTGATTAATCTACTTGACTGATCGATCAATCAGTGACAGTAGACGTCAGTTTGATCCACAGTTTAAACTGAATTATTACACTGATTATTAAAACTGTTTTTCTTTCATCAGCCAATTGATTAATTGATCGATGGACCTTCAGACCTGTGAGGTCACTGCTCTGTAGACAGGAAGTGTGAGTGTCCTGTTCTCACCTGAGCCTGCAGGAGGCGCAGCTGTCGGTCCTGGTGGAGGAGGAGCTGGTAGGTGTCAGACGGTACAACTCCGCCCAGCTGATCGCAGCACTGATTCGCACAGGAAGGACGGGCGAGCCAGGGGGGAGATGCTGGGTCTGCTTGATGGGAGGGGTGGGGAGAGGGGGAGTCACCACAGTGTGGGACAGGAGGAGGGTGGCTGCAGGGGCAGGGAGGAGCAGGGAACAGGAGGGGGGAGGGAGTTAGAGTGTGGTGGTGGGTGGACAGGGGTGAGGAAGGGTTATGGGAGGGAAGAGGAGCAGGGTGGCTGAAAGATGGAGGAACAGTTTGGGGGAGGAAGGAAGGAGGAGGAGGAGAGTGATGGGAGGATGGAGAAGTACCTGGATTGGAGGGAGGAACAGAAGGAGTAGTTGGGGGGTTTCTGGAAGAGGCAGGAGGAGTGTGGTGATGTAATGAAGGTGGAGAAGAAGCAGGAAGGTGTCCAGGGGAGGAGAATATGGAGGTGCAAGTGTAGGAATGGGTGGAGCAGCAGGAGCAGGGCTGCTGCAGGTGAGAGTTGGGGGTGCTGTGGAGGTGAGGTGGAGGGGGAGCAGGTCTGGGAGCTGAGGAGGAGGGGATGGGTGTGGAGGAGGTGTGTCTGGTTGGAGGAGCAGACTTCCTGTCAGCAGGAGGAGGGGGAGGTCTGTGGGCGGAGCCCGGATCCTGCCAACCTCTGTGATTGGAGGTGAAGCTGCTGTCAATCAGCAAAGAGAGTTCAGGGACAGATGGCTGGACTCTCCTAGTCTGAAACAAGAGAGACCAGGATTCAGACCTGATGGAGTCCACATAGACCTGACAGACCTGATGGAGTCCACACAGACCTGATGGAGTCCACATAGACCTGACAGACCTGATGGAGTCCACACAGACCTGACAGGGACCACACAGACCTGATGGAGTCCACACAGACCTGATGGAGTCCACATAGACCTGACAGACCTGATGGAGTCCACACAGACCTGACAGGGACCACACAGACCTGATGGAGTCCACACAGACCTGATGGAGTCCACACAGACCTGACAAACCTGATGGAGTCCACACAGACCTGACAAACCTGATGGAGTCCACACAGACCTGACAGGGACCACACAGACCTGATGGAGTCCACACAGACCTGACAGGGACCACACAGACCTGATGGAGTCCACACAGACCTGACAGAAGAACTACATCTATGGACTTAACTTATCCAGTCACTGAGAATGAGAAGCAGCAACAGAACAGCTGAGATCTGTCGACAACATCTTCCTCCAGATGTTCACTAATGAAATATCACCAGGTTTCATTTTCTCCTCTCAGGACCAGGACCAGGACCAGGGCCATCTGAATGATCAGCTGATCAGGTCAGTTGTATTACTAACATAACATGGACACAAAGTAAACAGAGCCTGTCTTTTCCACCAACCTGTAACAACAGCTGTAACCATGGTAACTGTACATCTCTTAGATGAGACTGACATTGTCACTCTGTGGTGACCTGGAGCTATATGACCCTCAGCACCGACCCCTGTCACATGACTCAGGAGTCTCCGTTAACTGCGTTAGCCTCGTTAGCAGCAACACTTCTGACCTCAAACCTGCCCCCCTACAGACCTGACCTCTGACTGACCTGCTGAGCTGGGGGATGAGGACTCGGGGAAGGTCTTGGAGAAAGGTCTTCATCCTCGACTCCAGAGTCCTGATCACTGATGGAGAGACCAGCAGCTGGTGGGGGGGCACTGAGGACAGAGAGGACAGTCATACATGACCAGGTCTTCTGTGATCATCTGTGAACGTCTCTAAACCTCAGACACACAGCTGTCACTGTCAGCATCACTGACTCTTCATCACTGATTCTTCTATAACCTGACTGTAGTTGACTGAGGAGCTCAGTAAATGTGGGACTGGCCATTTAAGACCTGGTACCTGTTAAAGGAGCTCTGGGCCTCTCTGAAGACCTCGATCTGTCTGCTGTGATCCTCTGAACCCAGCTCACACTGCAGAGTCTGACCATCCACTGATGACCCCTGATGAGCACACAGCTCATCATCATCATCATCATCATCATCATCATCATCACTGACAAAGGGAGGTCTGTAAAGCTGCAGAAGTCCCTGCAGCATCAGGTATGTTGTTACCTGGTAGAGTGTGACAGATTGGAAGGCGGTCAGGAGCTCACAGTCCAGCTGTAGCCCTGGTTCGGGTCCTCGGCACTGGAAGAACTGAGGAGCTCTGTGGGTGGAGGCGAAGAGGAGGAGGAGGAAACAGCCGCTCTCTGACAGAACTCTGAAAGACAGAGACGTCAGTGAAACAGTCACTGCTGTCAGCCAGCTGATCTCTGCTGACAGCCTGTCACTCACCTGTCCTGGAGGGCGGAGCTAAACAGGAACCTCAGACACCAGGCGAACACCTGAGGGTTGTAGATCTGTGTGACTCCACTCAGCCAGCTGTCACAGAGAGACCAGGTGAGCGTGAGTGTTTTGGTACGATGCATAAAGGAGTGTGTGAGTGTAAAAATGATCCGACATCAGGTACAAAGACGACACCTGAGGCTAAGCAGCTGTGCAGAAACTGCTGCTTTGCTGTCTCAGGTGGATGTTGGTCACCTGGGGCTTGAACCCCTGACCCTGGTTTCCTCAGAGAAGGTGATTTACTGACTGCACCACTTGGGACACACACCTTTACACAAGGTGAGGCAGTGGCGTCACATGTGGAAGACTGAGGTGTTTTTTCACTTAAAAAAAAAAAAAAAAAAAAAAAAAAATCACTCATCGTTCATTTCAGGAGACTGTGAATCCAACCGTGAGCAAAAAAATGTTGATCTGTACAAAGATGATGAACATCTGTACAAATCCACCTGACCCCTAGAAGCAGAGGCAGAACACCCCAAGACTGTGTAGGAAGGCTAAGACCTGAGGTCTGCAGGTGAGTTTGGTCACAATATCACCAGCTGACTGTGATTCATGAATGTTGTTATCGACACAGGATTACTGACAGATGGAAATTCTTTTTGTAGATGATGTTTCGTGAGAACATGTTGAACGGCCTCAGACCAGTTTGGTTTAGTTTACCTCTGTTTTTTTGACAGTGAGGAACAGAACAGATTTCGTCCTCATGAATAATTCACATCTCTGTATTTCTGTACTTCTGTGTTAGAAACAGGCTGTTTAATGCTCAACACATCTGACCTGAACTGAGTTTATTGACATAGCTGTATTTAAATGACTGCAGTATCATGAAGCAACAACACAAAGAGACTGTTCATCAAGGCAGAAACACTATCAAGATAACAACACAGACACTGACAACAGCTGACTGACTCACAGTCCAACCAGCGGCAGGGTGGAGGCTTTAGGATCAGACTCCAGCAGCAGAAGCACCTTCCTGCTCTGATCCATGGTCAGAAACCTGCGAACACAAACACGGCACTTACAATAAAAACAGGCTGCAGAAGAAGAAGCCTGACTTATCCTGGTGAAGGTCATGTGATCTCACCCTCTCTGACGGTTGGCGGCGTGCTGTAGCGGCTGGTTGATGCTGGTCAGACTCCTCAGTAGAGCGGTGGGGATGACGGGAACGGCTCGAACCGGCTGGATGTCCACGCTGACGGACGGACAGACGGCCAACCAGGTGAGACTGAATGCCACAGCGTCACACTGCTGAGAGCAGACCACACGACCTCTGACCTTTAACAGTTGACACAGGTCCAGAGTCTGTCTGCTGCACACAAACTGCTGCAGGACCTGACACACACACAGACCAGGAGAGATGTAAAGCAGCAGACAGTGACCAGAGTCAATTGTCAGAATGATGGTTTTAGTTGTGTTAAGAAAACAAAGTCAGACACTCTGAGCTGTGACACTTTGACTCTTTGTCACGTGACACTGAACTGAATCAGTGTTGTTCGTTGGACATGAAGACGTCACCTGGAGTAATTATAATGAGTTGTATTAGAGGGTTTCTTCACTGTAAACCTCCCTGTAAATAACCTGGTTTACTAAGTTGGTTTAAGTTATATTTGTCAGATAGACTCCAGTTTGTTCATGTTAATAATGACTCTTCTATCAACACTAAAGTCAGTCATGGAGATCCACAAGGTTCTGTGCTAGGACCAATACTCTTCAGTCTATATATGCTTCCTGTAAGAAACATTATTAGGAGGCACCAGATAAATTTCCATTGTTACGCAGATGACACCCAGCTGTACTTATCCATGAAGCCAGGTGAGACTAACCAGGTAGCCAGGCTTAAGGTGTGTCTTAAGGACATAAAAACCTGGATGACCAGTAATTTCTTACTCTTAAATTCAGACAAAACTGAAGTTATTGTAATTGGCCCAAAACACCTCAGAGATACACTACGTGATAATATACTGACTCTGGATGACATTACCTTGGCCTCCAGTGCTACAGTCAGAAACCTTGGTGTCATTTTGACCAGGACTTGTCCTTTACTTAACATATAAAGCAAGTCTCTAGGACAGCCTTCTTCAACCTGCGCAATATTGCTAAAATCAGACCCATTCTGATACAAAATGTGGCAGCACGAGTTCTGACAGGAACCAGGATCAGGGGGGATCTCTCTCTCTCTCTGTCACGGCCTGACCCTGTAAAGTGCCTTGAGATAATGTATATATGTATATTATGTTTTGGCGCTATACAAATAAGAACGATTGAATTAACCATCAGACTGATCCATAATAAAAAAACTGTTAGACTGAAAGAACAAATAAAAACAGGACATTTGAAAAGCTGGGAAAAATCAGCTGTTTGTGACATAATGAGATGTCGCCATGACAACAGAGAGTTGGACATAAGGAGGCAGTCGTTATTCCTCCAGGAGACTTAGACAGTTTAACAGCAGTTATTTTAACAACAGGTTTACTAATATTGTTATTTTAACACATCTGTGACATCTCATCCTGATCTGCAGCTCAGTCCAACACCACATGACACGACTGTAAATCCAGGTCAAGAAGCTAAACCTGGAAACACACACACACAACACTGCACGTGTGTGTGTGTGTGTGTGTGTGTTAGCAGCAGCCTCTATTATTGATTTCTTATTGGCAATCATCCTGATACCTTGAAGCAGTGATGGAGCTCAGCCTCTGATTGGACGACAGTGTCAGGTGTTGTCTCAGTCTGAGTGGAGAACAAACAGGGAACCAGGATGTCTCCAGGAAGCAGAGTAGAGGGTACTCTGTTTGAGGATCCGGTCTGGTCCCGACCCGGATCAAACCGGTCTAGAGTGACAGTGATCCCCTCCTCATCTGGACCACAGTAGCACAGAGACCAGAGATCAGCAGTTAATTAGTTAATTCAGCATCAAGGAAACAATACATATGTTGCTCAGACAGCAGTCAGCACTGATGTCTAGACCAATCAGAGCTCAGGATGAGATCCAGGTGAACTCTGACCTGAGTCCACAGACACTGATCCCAGGAAGAAACAGTGGAGGCGGGGCTTGTTGCTGTGACGGACATGACGCTGAGCCAGACGCAGAGCTTTCTCTAACAGCACCACCCGAGGCTTCCTGTGCACGCACACACGCACGCACACACACACACACGCATCAAAACAAGTTAAACCCTGAAGCCTCTGCACATTTGGATCAGGTGTAAACATTATGGATTTCAGACATGGTCAGACAACAGTCATATCAACCAGTATACCTTGGCCTTAGTGGTTTCCAGGTGTGTGTATTTACCTGTGTGAGCAGAGCTGGAGGCGGAGCTTCTCTCCTGCAGGGCTGCTGTCCCACAGAGCTGATCTGGATTTGGGGAAACTCAGCGGAGTGAGAGAGTTCGTGGAGGTTCTGTAGAAGAGCAACAGAAAAGATGATGTTTACTTCAGTCTTTATATCTGACAGAAGACAATCGTTTTATTAATTATTGATCGTCTTATTAATAATTACTCAGTGTCAGAAACACGTTTGTCCAAACCACACCTCAAATCCTGAATATATCCAAGTCATATGTCTAGCTCAACGTGTTAGAGGTAAAAATAAACTGTTGTTTTGGTGACAAATGCCCTCTTGTTTTTTTCCACCACATTCAAATCGGTGAGGTTGAGCTAACCAGCAGACTGTTTATAACAGTTTGGCTGTATACTATACATGTGTACGGTATGAACACAAGTGTGCAGTACATACGTGTGTGTCCGGGTTTTTGTATGTGAACTTGTGAAAACCTCAATAAAGTTAATTTAAAAAGGAGCAGAGAGCAACAGGTTTTAATATCACCTGTGTGACGTGAACATGAGACTCACCGTCCCCTCAGGTTCTCCGCAGCAAACACCTCTTCGAACACACCGGACGGCAGAGCCTGGAGGTTCACTGGGCAGCTCATCCCCGCTGTATCCGACAGAGTGCAGCTGTGGTCGGTGACTTTACCTGCGAACACCGGCTGGCGTTAGTTAGCCACGTTAGCTCCCTCCTGGCGCCGCATCAGCTGCGTCTGTTAGCTTCGTTAGCTTCACAAACGGTACGAAACTCGAGTCTCCCGGACACTAACTGAGGTTTAGTAAAGTCACAGACTGTCTGAGGTTTTGATTTATTCTCGTCTATCAGCTTTAATTCTGGTTACTCGGTACACCTGATCTGAAACAATCCGCAGTTTAATTATGGCGCTGTTTCCACACTCGACTGGCGGGGCAACTCAACCAGCCAATAGGAAGCTCCGTCTAAGCGATGCTGACCAATAGGAAGCCCCGCTTCCGTTCCCGTTCTTTCTTCTTCTTGTGTTGATAATTGCAGATTAAACGGAGCAGAGCTCTACAGCGCCCCCACAGGACAGAGAGGACACGGTTTCTCCTCATTCACGTTGTTTTCGTTTCCACTTAAAGCCTCAATCTGTAGGTTTTATTTCACCCAATGAATTCCACAGTGACTCATGGTTATTTTTCTTTACTGAACCAAGACTCAGTGGCAGGGAGTCCTCAGGTAGTGAGCAGGTAGAAAATAAAGCACTGAATACAAATATACACATTACATAGATGAAAACAAAAGCATAAAGTGAAGGAGAAAGAACTACACTGTAGAGTGTTTTTACAGGAAGCTTAGTGACATCTGGTGGTTTGTAATAACTTAAAGACTGATTTTAATACTTTTAATCCCAGGAAGCAAATTGTCATTAAATCTGAAAAGTTATTGTTCAAAGTTCTGCATTAAATTTTGATGTTAGTGTGCACTAAGATACAGTGAAGAAATTAACGAAGAGATAATCTAAAAGGCTGGATATAAAATGCGTCTGAAAGAAATAAAAATGTACCTTAATGGATCAGTTTAGCTTCAGTGTCACTGTGGACTGTTTTAACTTGCTTCATATTTTCATATGAGTCACAGTGAGATGTGATTGGAGAATGATATTCATTAAATTTGCCTTTTACTTTTATGATGTTATTACTGGGATCAGGTGTAAAAGTTCTCATGATTCTGTGTTTCTGGTGCTCATCACAACGTCTCTTCTTCTTTTCATCCTGCTGATGTTCCTGTCACACTGAGTGAGGCTGTGAAGCTGAACATGAAGCTTGGACACAGTGTGTCTCAGGCTGAAACCTCCTCCTGTCTGCAGTGATCACAGTGGGTCAGTCATAGGATCCCTGACCGATCAGACATCAGAGACAGGAGAGAAATGGATGCACATTAACAGTTGGACTCTACACTATCAGCAACTGTTAAAACAGATTCACCTTTTCTGATGTGACAGGTCACAAGTTGTCAGCTGAACTGATCAGAGTTCAGACATCCAACAATCAACCAATTAGAAGCCTGAGAAAAAATTTAACAGTACATCTTTTTTTTGTGTGCCTGTGTGTGTGAGTGTGTGTTGAATTATTCATGTGTGAGCAGCTGGATCATCTTCTGACACACAAAGTCATTTCCTCAAAAGCAGTACATGGAGGAATTATTTATCAGCATCAGTGGTGGTTCTAGCTGGTATGTGTGTGTGTGACACAAATACAATGGAAATCCATTGAGCTGATTAAACCCAATTCTGTAGCAGACATGCTTCAAGATAGCAACACACCCCAAATTTAAAACACACACACACACACACACACACACACACACACACACACACACTATCATCACACACACATTATCCCAGAAAACAACTGGTATTCTGGAGCTGAAACGATCAGCTGATTGATCGAGAGAAAATGGACATTTAATTAAATATTCTGGTTCCAGGTTCTGAGGTGAAGATTTGTGGTTTGTCAGTTTTCTCTGATGAATAAACTCAAGGTCTTAATTTTTTAACAGCTGCTCAGATTAAATATGAAATTTGGGCTTCAGGGAATAATGAGACATTCTTCACTATTTTCTGACATTTTATCGATAATTACAGAAAATAACCTTGATGACTGATGATGAAATGACTGCTGGTTGCAGCCTCACACTCTCCTGTGATGGAGTTAAACAGCCTGAGCTTTTCCGTCTCTTCACAACTTCACACAGAATTTTTTTAAAAAACGATTTCATAAAAATCTTGTCCCTCTTCAAGACCAGGGCCAGGTGGAGGACCATGGATGGACTTCTGAACGGGGGTATGGCCCATGACTGTTAGTGTCTCTTGTTGGAAAGTCAATTAAACGACTACAAAGAGACACAAAAGAAGAACCGACTGTGACATGAACATGCAGCAGGCGTGGGGGCCTTTTTCATGTCGGTGGCCAGGGGCAACAAATAATTGGCGCTGTCCGTCAGTGGCTCAAATTTAAATAATGCAAAATAAATGATAAGTCTTACATCTTGGGGTTTGGGGACCGGGGGTCTGCGCTGGTTGTCCACCCGGGCGGGCACATTGATGTTTTGAGGGGACGACGCCCACTTACGCTGAGTGAACCGCGTGTCCGCCTCTCTCTGCCGAGACGTGGATCTTCTTCATAGACAATCTTTGATCGCTGGAATCTCGGGCCTCTGTTGTTGCGCTCGCTGTCAAACATCCAATCACCACACAGCTCCGGTTTGGAACGCCCACAAATATTGCCAACGTCCAATCAGGGAACTCCTCCTGCCGGACGCCATTTTGTGGGTTTATAACGGCGGTGGCTGGACGTCCTGCTGGCCGCTGGCTGAAACCTGTTGCTCCGCAGTTCCGTGTTGTGCAATGGACGGGTGAGTTATCCCATCGACTTACGTTCTCCCCTCAGTTAACTGTAGTTTCTGGTTGATTCACTCACATTTTAGGACAGTTAGCTAAATATGTAGCGGGAAAAATGTTTTATCTAGAGAGCAGCCGGGGCCCGTGTCGCTCAGCTGTAGCTAAAGTTGAGTTTGTGGCAGGACCAGGAAGCTAAGCTAGCCGAGTTAGCTGTAGTGTTAGCCTCAGGATGGGCCATTCTCTGCGGACACAACTGCACACCAAACTCCATTAACATCGCCTGGAAGTTCAATGTGGCCTCTTTTACCCACCACACACGTTTCCTTAACGCACAACACGACTGTAAAGTACGGTTCAAGGTGTGGGGAGATTCTCAGACACAGAACTTCAGTTGTTATGTTCGGTGTTCTCACGCCCACTGCGGTGGTTTTGCCGGACAGTCTCTCACTCGTAAAAGTTTAGATTTTATTAAATTTGTTGTAGCTTCGAAGGTTAAATCGATGCGGAATTGAAGTGTTGTTCCAGGTAATTGCTTTAAAGTCGAAGAGTTGTGTTCCAATATGTTCATGGTTTTATGAACCTTTTGATTCTTGAAGTGAAGGTTGTCTATATAAAATTCGGTTTTATAAGGAAAAAATCCTTATTTCTCATTGTTTGTACTTTTGCCTGTCAAATGAATAAAAAAACATTAATTAAAAAAAAAAAAAAAAATCGGTTTTATGCGTTCGAGAGCTAACGACACCGTTTCAATTCAGACTGGAGCCCGTAATTTAAACGGAATATCGCCAGACTTGGTTTTTATGCAGCAAAACAATCATTTGTAAAACTGTAGATTTTGTAAAAATTGATGCAACTACGGGTGTCCAGTATGTGCCGAATTTAGTAGTAGTTCGACCTTATTCGTGCGAAGTTCAGGGGACATAAGATTTGTTTGGTTTTAAGGACATGGTCGAGATCTTTGCGCTTATTACGCTTTTTCATATGGAATTCGTTATGAGGTTCCACTTGGGTGATAGCGAACGGACGCAACGGAAGATGTAAGTTTTTTGCGAGCAAGCCACTTATAAAACCGAATATTTTATACAAATAATTTATTTTCGTGTGTTGCATGTGAGCCGAATTGAGGAGTGGTTCCAGTTCAGTCATCAAGTGCAAGATTCATGTTCTAATAGGTTTGTGAAAAGGCAAAGCGATTTAAAATGACGGTTTTTCATATGGAGTTCAGTTCTCACAAGAGCGAACATAAGGGACGTTCCTGTGAACTGAATATAAGTGAAACTGAGTTTTTAATGTTAAATGTTTTAACCTGGCGACACTGTAGGTGGTGTCAGAGTGAACTCCATAGAGTTGATGGCAAATGGAGGAAACGTGAAGTAACTAACCAGTTTGCCCTGCAGCTGTTTAAACTTTATGTTGATGTGATCAAAGTTAATCCTGTTTGTTCTCCATCATTACAACATGATTGATGATTTGTTTGTGGTTATAAGTGTGTTAGCAGTTTCTCTGACAACAGTCAGGTTGTGTCCACAGTGTGTGTAACAGAAATGTTGTTGGCTGCAGTGAGGAGCTGGAGACTTGGAGGCGTTTGAGCTCCTGATGTGAATATTTGTGCTCCGTCAGGACTCATTTGTGCCCTGAGGGGTCCTCTTCCAGCTGGTTTACACTCTGTACAGTCGTATCAGCGTCATCCTGACCAGCCGGTTTTTCTTTAAGTATTACCGTGGTGACTAAGACATTTTGTCTGACTCTGTGTTGCTCATATTCATTTTGACATTTAACTCTGTTTCATGCTAAGTTTTCATGTTTTTAAATGTGAGTGTTTGTCTTCCCCGAAACTGAGTTTTATTTTCAGTGATGTTCAGTAGGTTTCCTGGTTAGAGAAACCATGTGATCAGGTCCTGATCAGGGCTGGGTGATGTGCTGGTATATTGAGGTATAAATTAAACCATTATTATTATTATTATTATTATTATTATTGTTGTTGTTAAATTTCTGTTGATCTCAAATCTTCCCTGTGTAGCAGTATTACCTCATAAATTCAGACCCTGAAAAACACCAGGAAATGTCTGAGCTACATGTAGAAAATACACCATACTGACAGGTGAGGTGAACATTGATTATCTCATTACAATGGCACCTGGCAGTGGGTGGGATATATTAGGCAGCAAGTGAACAAGTGTTGTCCTTGAAGTTGATGAGTTGGAAGCAGAAAAAAATGGCCAAGCATAAGGATTTGCGCAACTTCGACACAGGGCCAAACTGTGATGACTGGGTCAGAGCATCTCCAAACCTGCAGCTCTTGTGGGATGCTCCCGGTCTGCAGTGGTCAGGACCAACCAAAAGTGGTCCAAGGAAGCAAAATCAGTGAACCGACAACATGGTCATGGGCGGCCAGTACAATAGAAGAGCAACTGTAGTTCAATTTACTGAGAAAGTTAATGGTGGTTCTGATAGAAAGGTGTCAGAACCGCCTCTTTCAGCAGAATGATACTCCTGCCACTTTGCAAAAATGGTTCAAGAATGGTTTGAGGAACACAACAACGACTTCGAGGTGTTGACTTGGCCACCAAATTTTCAAGAATCTCTGGGATGTCTTGGAAAAACAAGTCAGATCCATGGAGGCGCCACCTCACAACTTACAGGACTTAAGGGACCTGCTGCTGACGGCTTGGTGCCAGAACCACAGCAGACCTTCAGAGGTCTAGTGGAGTCCAGGCCTCGACAGGTCAGGGCCGTTTTGGTGGAAAAAGGGGGACCTACTCAAAATCAGACAGGGGGGTCATAATTTTATGGCTGATCGATGTATGTTCAGATGTAATGAGTTTGCAGTGTCATTAGGTAGATGGTGTTATTTTGACTTTTGAAACTTGTGATATTTGAAGGTGTAGATGCAGGCCAGATGTTACAGCTGTTCAGGTCCCCCTCATTGTGTTGTTTGCACAGGGAGCGTGTTCAGGTCCAGAGACAGAGGGACAGGTGTATAATGGTCCAGTTTACTGACTGGTGCTGATGAGTGATCATGCTGGAAACCAACAGGAAGTGGATGTGAGGTCTGGATGGACAGAAATAGAACAGTGGTCGTTTTCCTGCAGAGATCATTAGTTCAGTATGTAACATGGTTTAGTGTGTGTGTGGAGGAGGAGCTGACATCATGGTGTAGCTACAGTCAGACCTCATCAGTCTAACGTCTGTCCCACTAATCACTGACTTCAGTTTTGTATAATACAGACTTGATGATGATCCAGGATTTACAGTCAGCAGTGTGGTGGGGGTCAGAGGGTCCAGGACTGTTTTTTTTTTTTTACCAAATCCACACTGAGACAATGTCACGATTTCTACTTGAGATATGAAATTATTGATAAATGATCAAAATAGTTTCTGTCATCAACTGATTGTTTCAGCTCTACTTGTAATTAACTTTATATTTGTTGTATTTGATGAACTGAATCAGAAATAAGGTTTCATGTCTTCAGGAGGATTTTGACTGACTGTTCTCAGACCTGCTGCTGGTCACTGACACAGAGCACAGAGGAAGTGCTTTACTTTGAAAGGTGTCTGTTTGACGGCGGTGATTGATTGATGTATTCAGACAGGCGGCCGCTGCACAACCTCTCAGACTGTGAGGGTTCATTTCATGAGTCCAGTTGTGTTGTTGTTCAGTGATGTGAAGCTTGTTCAGTTAAACTCTGACAAAATGTTCAACAAACCAGATAAGAAAGAGCTGCTCCACGAAAACCATCAGACAAAGTCAATGTAAACACAGCTGGAAGACAGTAGAGACACAACAACACAACAACACAACTCGGTAGTTATTACTACAGTGTTACAGAGACACTCTCCCTGTGTGCGGACCTGCTGAGTGTCAGCCTGTTGTCTTTTTGACTGACTGTCAATGAAGTCTGTTCAAAGCAGAGCTGATGATGAGGAGTCATTGTTGGACTGTCATGATGAAGGTGGACAGTGGACCTCGTGCACGACCGGGTGATGAGTCAAAACCTGATGCTTGTATGTCCCCGTCTACAATCCGACCAGAGTACAGCAGGAATCTTGTTCATCAGGAGAGAAACAGACAGCACCTGTTCAGGTGTCTGATAGACAGACGTACTAATCCTGGTCCCAGCTCTGTATTAATGATCACTGATGACCTGCAGCTGTTTATCACTGAAGGACAGAAGTTCACATGTTGTGGTTTAGACTTTTGTCCTCAGGGTCAGAACTTGTGAACATGATGACTCCCCTTCTCCTCTCTGCTCCTCCCTCCCTGCGTCTCCTCAACAACACCTATTTAACCTCATTTGACTTTTTTTGCTGTTTGAGTTTTTCTCCCTGCTGCTTCTAACACGCTGTCTTTTCTTCACAGCAGTGTCCACCACGATATAACAGTTGGTACTAAGGTAGGCACCTCTGCTTCCTCCTCCTCTTCCTCCTCCTGCTCCTCCTCCTCCTCCTCCTCTCTGTCTGGCTTGTTGGTTTGTTTTCTTCTGTGAACATCACTAAGTGTCTGAGAACCTTCAGTCTTCTCTGTAGTTAGTTTGGAGGTTTGTCTAAAAGTAGTAGAGCTTAAGTCACATTCCTCCACAAGTCTGAGGAACAACAACAACAACAACGGACCAAACAGCTGATTTTACAGTCATATCAGAGGTTTGACTGATTTCAGAAGAAACAATCTGTGGTTTTGAGTTTATTTCTATTAAAAGCTCAGTGACCAGCTGTCACCGTAGAGGTGAACTGCTTAGTTGATTGATAGCCAGTAACTGATTATTGATTATCTGTCAAAGTGATTTCCAGTCTCCAGCTGAGGTGTGAACACCAGCTGATATCTGGGTTTCTTGGGCATTTGTAATTAGTGAACTCAGTCGTTAGGACATTAAGGATTCATGGATTGGTTGCTGCACCGGTGCAAACAGAATGAACATGTTTCTACTCAGCAACGAAAAAACAAACTGGAGAACTGGTCTCTGTTTATCAGGAGCAACGATCAGACGTTTAATCTGCAGCTGTTTGAATAATTAAAAAATCCTTTCAGTCAGTTTTAAGATAAAGAGCCAGTGGAAGAGTACTGATATTAAACTGAATCACTTTGATTCTGGACTGAACAAAACCTCAGCTGCCACTGGGAGATTAGAGCAGCTGTTTCTCACCTTTCTCACATTTTATGGACAAAAACAATGAATGAAGAAAATAATGTTCTTGTTGCAAAGTGCTGCTAATTATTTATTTGTTTTGTGGTTTCCATGGTAAAAACTGATGAAAGTTACTTTTTGAACTACACGATAAAACTGATAAATGTGATAATTTTGGTCGATATAATCATATTAAATTTTTATAGCGTTTAATCTTAACAAGCTGGCACATGCCCAGTGTACATGAATCGTCATGTGATGTATTCAGGTGTGTCGGTGTGGATGTTGACTCAGAGGTGAGGAGGAGGAGCAGGAGCAGCAGCAGTTGAAGCTGGAGTTTGTGTGATAAGACACAGTTTGGTGTCTCTGCCTCACTGAGTTAAAGGACATGTCTTGAAGCCAGTGAATATGATGATGATGATGTGTTTTGAGTGAGTGAAACCTCATTTTTATAAAACACTGGTGAACTTGATGTTGTCACTGCAGCAGCTGATTAAAAATGTCAGTGGGTTGTTGTCAGTTCACTGAACTGAAATTAGTCTACTTCAGTAATTGATTAGTCATTTTTATGATTTTGACTTTTCAAGCAGAGGAGTAAATAATTATCAGGTTTCATCTTAACTGTGTCAGATTGTCAGTTTAACTATCGCAGTAAATAAAATCCTGTTTCTGTCTGTTCCAACCAGAGAAGTGGTGAAAATACTCATTAGTTGCAGCTCATCATTGCTACATGATGACGGCTGAGAACTGAGACAGGTGTACTGTTACATCGTTAGATGATTGATACAGGTGCGTTAATGAGTAAACAGGATGTGGAACAGTTAAAACCTCAACAAATCACAAATGAATTCAAATTATTTAAAGCAGAAGCGTCGAATCATGTTATTTTAACATGAGAAATGATCTCTACCATTATCGATATAGTTTTCTCCAATTAATTTTCTGAAATTTACCTGTCAGCAGACTGGTCTTCAGACAGGTGAAGCTTTAGAACCAGTGACACTGTGTGTTGTTTGTGTTGCAGTTGTTGGATCGTTGGGCTCGCTGTGTTGTCGACAGATGGAGGTGTCAGGTGTGGTGTGTAGGAGGAACAGGAATGTCAGGTGTTCACCTCCTGCTGTTGGTTCTGTGGAGAACCAGCAGGAAACAGTTTGCTCATGTATTGGTGGATTTATTGATCACTTTGACAGCTTTGATCATCTGTGGTGCGTGGGGCCTAGATTTACCCATTCCCGTTTACTTTGGTTCATGGTGACTCAACAAAGCTTTTAATGTGAAACAGATGGCAAAAGAATCTTCCCTGGAGGGCTTTTATTCAGAAAAGTTAAATGTCCTGCAGCGTGAGAATGAATGAATGAAGCTTCTTTAGTCTAACGGTCAGATGTTTTTATATCTGTGGTTGTCACATTATTCAAAGTTTCATCTTAAATGTTTGAAACATGATGTTTGAATACATTCTTTATTTGACCTCATGGTCCAGCAGAGATTCATCTGCTGCTACAGCCCAGGTGAGAATGTCACCTGTATGACCTGGTCTGACTAAACATCCAATCACAGAGCTTCACCCTCTGTCACCTGAGCTGCAGGTGATGCTGTTGAAAAAATACAAACACAACCTGCACCGGGAACCAGCTCCCTTTTAATATTTGGGGTCAACTCATGAGATAGGGTTAGGGTTAGCAGCTCTGACCAGCTTCTTCTCCATGGCAACAGTTGCTGACACTCAAAGGTATTGTAGTGTTTAGACCTGCCCGCTGAAACATGAGGAAACGTGAACATAAACATCTGAATAATTGAGACTGGAGACGGTAATGTGAACCTGTCTGCAGGTGCTGAGTCAGGTAAACCAGGACCTCACATTTCACCACCCTGGTCCACACTCAGAGCTGCCCTTAACTCTGCCTGTCAGGCTACGAACAGATCCGTCCTCCTCCACTGTGACTGGTTAATTAAATCTGATTTTCATCCTCTTGCGCCGCAGTACTGCGTGTTTATTGGCCAGAGGAGGGTGATGCTCGGTGATTTCAGGGCTCCACTCAGAGTCCTGAACTATCACTGATGGCAGGGTGCTGGTCCCAGCTGATACAGACTCTGGTCTGGGCTGGTGGACTGCAGACTTTTAGAAAGATCTCAAATCTGTGCAGCCATGTTGTGTAATGTTCCTTTACACCAGGATCTGGTCTGAGGTCAGCAGGGGCTGCTGGGTCTGCTCTGGAAAAGCCTGGAAAGGTCTGGAAAAGTGTGGGTGTTTGATGATAAACTGATGTAAACATATAGGACCTATAATTTCAACATTTTAAAATTGTCTCCAAAAATCTCATGAGTTGTTTTTTGTTTGTTTCCTCATCGTGGTCAACTTCCTGTTGAAATGGGAAACGATCAGAATTTTGATGCTGGAGGAAAAGAGAAGCAGGTGTTTCTGTTCTGGAATAATTTCCCAGGAATCACCTGGAAGACGACATCACCTGGTCACAGGATCATTTTCATTATTGATGGATCTGTTGATCATTTTCTCATTTCACTAATAAATAATTTGGTTTGTAGAAAAGGACAAAATGTTTGTCCAAGTTTCCCTCACAAATGATTGAAGTTTTTCTTTATAATATGTCAAATTTATTTTAATAACCTCAAAAGTTATTCAGTTAATCACTGAGGAGATAGTGCCCCTTACTTTGAGTTAATTGTTCAGTAACCTGCAGAGTCATATCAGATCACACACACACACACACACACACACACACACACACACACACACACACACACACACACACACACACACACAGTTTCAGTATCCATTAATCAATATTGTCAGTAGATCGTGAGAAACTGCAGGTCCACAGGTCTTGTTCTGTCTGACCAACAGCTGAGAACGTAAAGCTGCTCTGTTCTGTTCAGTTTACCACAGGACCAATGAAAGCAGATCATCCTCACACTGGAAACACATCAGAGGACATTTGGCTCTTTAAAGTATTTTTGAGGCTTTTCAAGTCTTTATTAGAGTCAATATTACAGAGAAGACAGGAAATGAGGGGAGAAAGAGGGTGGGAATGACTCCAACAGGAGACATCTGATCAGAGCCCTCAGCCACCAGAGCTCTGGGTGAATAGAGAGAAGTGACAGCACCCGGTCAAAGGAGAGTGATGAGCAGCTCTGACTGGACAGAGACTGAGTTTATGAAGTGAAGTGTCTGCAGAGAGGAGCCACAACAACACAGCAGAGCCTCAGTAATCATATCTGTTCTCAGCAGGAGGTTTGGTTTCTGACTGTTAGCAGGGCCAAGGTGTGTGTGTGTGTGTGTGTGTCTGTGTGTGTCTGTGTGTGTGTGTCGGTTGGCAGCTGTCAGATACAGATGGAGATAGAGGCCGAGGAAGCTGGTCTCAGGTTTCTCTCTATTATTGATGGAGGATCAGTAAGAAGATCTGAGCTGCTTTGTTCTCACAGAAAAAACTCTGCTCAGGTTCCTCTGAGAGAAACAGCCTTTAATGACTCTGACAGTGTCTAAACAACATCTGTGGAGACATGGAAATCCATCATAATACGACTGACACAGATCATTGAGAAATGATGATCTGATTATTACTGATCATTGAGTCAGTAAACGGTTTCTCACTGTTGGTCTGAATATATTTGGAACTGTGATGGGATTTTTTTTTTTTTTTTTACCAAAGACATTCAGGTTGACGTCACAGAGGATAAAGTTGGTCTAATACTAAACAGTGCTTTTCTTATTTCTGTTACAGTCATACTGTTGAATGACTCTGTTACAGTCAGACTGACTGTTGAATGAGGCTCAGCCTGTTTGTCTACATCTGGTTTTGATAGAGCTCCACAGCACAGGAATTCACCCCGGCTGCCTGCTGGGGGTGAGGGGGGAGGAAGGGGGAGTTAAGCTGACAGTGGTGTTTTCAGACTGAAGCTGGTGTTCCAGCTGTCAGTTCCTCTCAGGGTTTAGATTCACTTGTTGTATTTGTCAAGTATGAACATGTTTAGGCCCCATCACACTGACTCTGAGGTGACAGGGAGAGGAACAGGGTCAAATCCAGAATCCAGACCGTGGTCCCAGATCCTGACTGAAGTCCACCACTCCAGGTTTTAGACAGTGTGACTGTAGCTATGACCCACAACTATGAAGACTGACTTGAATCAAGTTTATGGAAACTACACACACAGTTTTGTGTCCATGAATAAAATAGCTGTCAGGAAACAGGAAGTGAGTCTTTGTTCTGTCAGGAGTCTCTTCACCTGAGGCAGTTTGCATATGCTGGATTTTTAAAGTCTCATTTTAAAAACACTGGGTCCATACACACATCATCTGCATTCCTGTCTGATCTAATGACACCATCATTTAATCTGCTGAACGCAGTCCTTTCATTGGTTAACTGTCTCACATTAAGCAGTGAAACGTGTCATCACATGACGTCTCCAGAGACGTTTACCATCATATCAAACTGAAGCAGGAAACCTTCAGTTTAAAAGCTGGGATCAGCAGACTGTTAGAAACACTGCTGTGCATCAACAACAACAATGGTGTGAGTTTACTTCCTGTTACACTTTGACATGAATCTAATGAAGTCAGGGATAAGGTCGTGACTGAGCACTACAGTGGAAACAGACAGAAGTAGATGAGAGCAGAGACATGTCATCAGCCACCACCAGAACCAGCCTTGTGTGTGTGTGTGTGTGTGTGTGTGTCTGTGTGTGTGTGTGTGTCTGTGTCTGTGTCTGTGTCTGATGATGTTTTTCTGTTTCAGAGAGGATCTGACGAACTTTTCTCCAGCGTCTCCAACGGCCCGTATATCATGAGCACCACAGGTCAGATCACAATGCAGCTTTACGTGTGTTGATATGAACAGTCAGCTGATACTTTACTGTCACCATGACTACAGCACCACAACGGACACAGTCTCTACTGGTCTAATTAAAATCACATGACTGTGATCAAGATGTGGTCTGCTAAAGAAAATACTGATCAAAGGGAATGGACACAAAGATGCTGCTGTGATGTTGTGTTGATGATGTAGTTGTCTCCACCACACAACTTGAACAGGTGACCTGCTGCTCCCTCTGACCCACTGATGCTGGGAGCTGGAGGCTGTGATGAAGATTATACTGAGTCCAGATATTTTACAGCTGAACTAGGAGCTTTATGATCAAAGTGACAGAAACAGTAAATAAGAGTCAAGTTCTTTTGAGTTGTTGATTTATTTAAATAAAGTAACAGCTAATTGAATAAATGAAATATGAGAAATTCAACATCACTTTAGAGATTTTAACTCATGAACATTATTCCTAAAACCCTGGTTTCTGATGTCTAATGAGGTCAGCAGTCTGCCTTGTTAGGTCTGTGGCAGCCTGAATCTAATGAAAATGAACCTGAGGAACCATTTAAACCTTAAAAGAGTCAGGAAATCATCTCCTTAGTAACAGGATCGAGCAACTGATGCATCATTTCCTCTACTCTGTAGCCAATGGCAACGACAGCAAGAAGTTCAAAGGTGACATAAGAGGTCCCGGGGCGCCGTCCAGGGTCATCCACATCCGTAAGCTTCCCAACGACATCACTGAGGCCGAGGTGATCAGCCTGGGTCTGCCCTTCGGAGACGTCACCAACCTGCTGATGCTCAAAGCCAAGAACCAGGTCCAGGACTTTGACCTGTAAGTTTTTACAGATGTTTTGGTCCTTGGTTCTGACCTGTCCTCTCTGGTCCTGTCAGGCCTTCTTAGAGATGAACTCTGAGGAAGCGGCTCAGAACATGGTGGGTTATTACTCCACAGTGATGCCCATTATCAGACACCACCCGGTCTACGTCCAGTTCTCCAACCACAAGGAGCTCAAGACAGACAACTCGCCCAACCAGGAGGTAACACTCTTTCCTGTTAGCAGCTGTTAGCATCTGTTCTGCACCAGTGTCACACATTCACCCTCCCTCCCTCCGTCCTCTCAGAGGGCCCAGGCTGCTCTTCGGGCCCTTAGTACATCTCATGTGGACCCGGCTCTGGCGGCTCCAAGCACAGTGCTGAGGGTGGTGGTGGAGAACCTGGTGTATCCTGTCACCCTGGATGCCCTCTGCCAGGTAACATCAACACAACAGCAACACAACCAGGAGACACACACCACTGAAAAAACATGAGAAACATCAGCTGGTCGTTGATATCACTTCAAGCACAGGATGCGTTCAGGTACAGAAGTGAGTGTAGGAGTCCAGTTTTTTGGCAGCACTCAGGGTCACATGTCTGTGCTGATCTGGTCCCTGAGACCAGCAGGAAGGACCCCCCCCTCCCACCACCTCGAAACTGTTAATGAATCTGTTTCTCTCTGCCTCTAATTTTAATGCTAAGCTAAGCTAACAGCTTCTGGCTGTATCTTGATGTTGACTGTACTGACATGAGAGAGGATCAGTCTGACTCAGTGTTTTCCTTAAATACTCTGATCAGCTGAACTCTGGTCCTCAGATCTTCTCCAAGTTTGGCACTGTGTTGAGGATCATCGTCTTCACCAAGAACAGTCAGTTCCAGGCTCTGTTGCAGTATCCTGACGGAGCATCTGCCCAGGCTGCCAAACTGGTGAGTCCTGTCCCCCAGCCGGACCAGAAAGACCGACATGTGAGCTGATGTCCTCATGAGGTGTGTGTGTGTGTGTGTGTGTGTGTGTCTGTGTGTGTCTGTGTGTGTCTGTGTGTGTCTGTGTGTGTCAGTCTCTGGATGGACAGAACATCTATAATGGCTGCTGCACTCTGAGGATCAGTTTCTCCAAACTCACCAGCCTCAACGTCAAATACAACAATGAGAAGAGCCGAGACTTCACCAGACCTGACCTGCCCACCGGGGACAGCCAGCCCACCATGGAGCACCCAGCTATGGCTACAGCCTTCAGTAAGACCCCCCCCCCAAAAAAAAGACTGCTACTGTACCACCACCACACCCTCAGCCTCACAAACAGGATGTTAAAGAGCAGATGTTAACTCATCTGACACGTCAACATGTTTCATGTTCCACAGTTAAAGTTATTGACAGCTGTGACTAAACTACCAACAGCATCGCAAACAGTCCAACAGCAAACACACAACTTCTAGTGTAGATCAGCTCAGTTCCACCCTGACATGACACAGACGTCAACAAAGCTGTGACATGAACGTTCACTGACGGCACAAATCAAAACACAATGAAAACAGAGTCCAGGCAACAACACGGCTGCTCTCTGAATGTAATCGTGATGTTAGCGTGTGTGTGTGTGTGTGTGTGTGTGTGTGTTTGTGTGTGAAAAAAAATGTGTATACACAGGAAGTCACTTCCTTTTCCACAAACTAAGAAAATAAAAGCAGAGGATTTGTTGAGATGTGGATATGAAGGTTTGTCAGTGTCAGAGCATCGGCTGCCAACTGTCATCTCCTCTGATGAACAGTTTGGTAAATGCTCATTTCATATTTGATCTCTGTGGAAACTCAGGTGCGTCTTTGTTCTGCAGCTCCAGGTATCATCTCAGCTGCGCCTTATGCCGGAGCGACTCACGCCTTCCCGCCAGCCTTCACCATCCAGCCTGCAGGTGAGTCTCACCTGCAGTGACAATCAGACTGATGTCCGTCACAGACACTGCTTATAGCTTGAAATCTGACCTCTTGTGGAACCTGTCTGTTTCCATGATTACCAGCAGGAAGTGATGCTCCACCAACCAGTCAAGTGTTTTTACAGAACATGATGATGTCAGAGAAGTTTGACCTTTTGGATATAAAATATCACTTAATTTTGTCCTTTATTTAATTGATGATTGATGATGATTAGTGTTTGAATAGTTTTATGTTCTCATCACCTGTGATCCTGAAGACCTGCACCAGGACCAGAACCAGTCTGTGCAGGTCCGCAGTGGTCTTGATATATCCGTCCTGGATGTAGTCACACTTTGTTAGGATCCTGGTCTCATCAGTCTCAGTCAGGGTCTCCTGCGGTTTTTAGTGTTGGTGTTTACTGGTCTCACCTCCCCCAGTGTCCTCCCCCTATCCAGGCCTGACGGTCCCTGCTCTGCCCGGAGCCCTGGCCTCTCTGTCCCTCCCCGGGGCCACCAGGCTGGGATTCCCGTCCATCTCTGCTGGACACTGTGTTGTACTGGTCAGCAACCTGAACCCCGAGGTGAGTCTGACAGAACACAGTCCACCTCATCCTCTGGTCCCTCACATGACGTCTGACATGTTACTGGGACAAAGGTCTGTGTGTCTGCTATGCTCACGTGTTACAGCCTGTTTGAGATGAGCTGAACCTGCACAGAGACACAGAACCTGTGTCCTGCTGGTCCACTTCACACTGCTCAGACTCAGTCCAGCAGCAGGTTTGTGAGGACACTGTTGGATCCAGTTTCTGGTTCTCAGAACTTTTTCTAACTGGGCCAGTTTAACCTTCGCCCCGGTTAAAGTTTTTCACTGAGCTGCTGAGATATAATAAAAACCAATCAGGTGGTCGTTTGCTCTGTGATCAGATCATTACCGAAGTTACAATAATGAACAAATACAATCTGTTTTAATTAACAACACAATGTTAAACATCAGTCAAACACACTCAGTGTCTCAGAAACAGTGTGAACCTCGACTACCTGGAGTCAGGATCAGTCCTGGACTCAGGGAGACCAGACTCGAGGTTATGGGTCAGAGACACTTTGACTGATAAAGAAAAACATCAGCTGATGTGAACCAGGCCTCACAACAAACATCTCAGAGACTGAGGATGAAGAAGAGCTGATGATGATGAGTTCAGATCTTCATCAGTCCACAAACAGACTGTCTATAGATGGAGGTGGTTCAGGTCTAGAAGAGGACTAAATCCAGCTGAGACTCCAGCAGCTCCACACAGATGATCAGAGTCACAGCTGAAGGAGCTGGTTCACATCTCTGTTCATGAGTCCACCACGCATCATGGAGGATAGAGTCCTGTTGCCATGGAGACCACAGAGGAAGCTGCTGCATATGATGAACATGATGGCCTGATGAGACTGAGGCTGAAGAACCTGCAGATCTGTGTGTGGTGTAAACAGAAAACCTCCCACAGGTGGAGGAGCCTCAAGACCTGGACCTGGACCTGGACAGATCCACATCATGATTTATCAAGGTCC
Source organism: Trachinotus anak (assembly GCF_046630095.1). Lineage (NCBI taxonomy): Eukaryota > Metazoa > Chordata > Actinopteri > Carangiformes > Carangidae > Trachinotus > Trachinotus anak. The sequence continues at coordinate 406,869 of NW_027273891.1, forward strand.
CTTCAGGATCATGTCAGGTTGTCTGTCCACCTGCTGAAACTCAGGGGAGGCTGCTAATGACCTTGAACATCAGAGTAAATCCACTTCCGGAGTGGTCCAGTTATTAAATCCAAGGCTTCACTGATTTTCTGTTGTCATAACTCTGCCAGTGTTACATCAGCGTTACATCAGTAACATTACAACCAGTCAGAGCTCACAGCTCTGACAGGTCCTCATGCAGCTCAGTGATTGGTTCTCCTTCATTACATCATCATGGTTTAAGTCCAGTTTGAGTTTCTTCTTCTGTCAGACATTAAATGTTTTCTCACCCGTTGACTTCTTGTGATGTTTTTAATGCCTCCATATTAAGCTCTGTTGTCATGACCCCACCCCCCCCCCCCCAAAAAAAAACCAAAAACATCTCCTCACAGAAACAAACACACCCCTGTGCAAACAAACGCATACCTGTGCAGTCATGTGTGAACATGTTCTCTCATTGATATCATCTGACCCCTCCTCTTCTCCAAAGGTAATTAACCTTCTGATTGACCCCTCACCTGTCTTTTTTTTCTTTAATTTGTTGCCATGGAAACGCCTCGGACCCTCCACCTGTCCTGCCCTCCCACCTTTACCTGTCCTGTCCCTCCGCTGCCTTCTCTGCTGTCTTTAAAGAGAGTTACGCCCCACTGCCTCTTTATTCTCTTCGGTATGTTGTCACTAGCTTCTTATTTTGAATTCTCAGTATCACCTGTTGATTTAAGTTCATGTTTGTTGTTTCCTCTTTTCTTTTGCATTTATTAAACAAGTGTCTGCTGGTTGTGTCAGGTTATGTGTTGATTTGTTGATTTGAGTTTATTGATCACAATATTTGCAGCTTTTTCTCAGTGATTATAGCAGTTTGATGATAAACAGTCATTAAGTCTTCTCATAAGATCAGGTGTGTTTACCTGCCATAAACACTCATTCACTGAGTGGTGAAAAACTAGGAGAGTGTACAATGACCATCATCAGCTACAACTTACAGAGTAGGTGGGTAAAGAGACTAGCCAATCAGGAAAGAGCTGTCTAGAGGCAGAGAGTGAGGTCATCAGGCGATCAGGTGAGGACAGGTATGACCAGTCGTGTAAATACAGATGGAAAGCTCAGTTTATTTTCTGTCTGTTTAATTTACTCACATTGTACACGTCAGATAAAACACATGAGAAGTTAAAACATAGACCTTTAATGACCTTTATTTAAAAAATAATGTTTATGTAAAAAATTAAAATCCGCTGATTTTATTTTTTATTTTATTTTATTTTTTTAAATTGTATGAAGTCAGAGATAAAAGCCTCACACTGGTAATGTTGGTTCATTCCATTATGACATTATTTATCACAATAACTTTTGTTTTTAATCAATCAATTGACTGAAATGCTGCTTTTCTCCTGGTGAGAGAGCAACCTGAGAATGTTCAGTGTGGCCTTTAGTGACCTCTGAGGAGCTGCACTTATTGTGTTTCATTGATCTCAGTGATCCTGTCTCAGTTTGAGTTTGCATGCCGAGTTTCTTTCAGTTTGCATGTCCTCAGTGCTGAATCAGCTGCTCCTGGTTTTTTTAGTCAACACTCAGTAATCCACAGCTCCTACACGATGTAATCTGCCATTTTTAATTTTCTCTGACCCTTACCCTGAACTTCCTCACTGCATCTCCTGTGTATAACCATCAGGAATTCTACTTCCTAGATTAAATTTACAAATTCATTAGATTCCCACTTCCTGACAGCAGCGTCTCACTGCTGCTCCTCCCTCCACCTCCAGGTTTACATCCAGCACCTCCACAGATTTCTTTATTAAACAAAGGAGTTCTCAGAAAAACCTTCTCCACATTAGTTTAATTTGAGCATTAGACCAAGGGTCAGTGGCTTGGCTGTAGTCAGTCCAGTGTCATAAACAGCTTCTTGTAGGATTTAACATTATGTGCAGATGTTCGTGTGATGTCCTATGTAGCAAGTGTGTAACCTGTTGTTGTATTTCTGGCTGTGTGTTAAGGTGTTTATGGAGATGTGATGAGAGTGAAGATTCTGTTCAACAAGAAGGAAAATGCTCTGGTTCAGATGTCTGACAGCACACAGGCTCAACTAGGTAACAACCTCCACGAGTGGACCGCTGCTGCTCGGTCCTTTTTCAGATGTGCTCAGGGTCTTCAGGTGGTTGAGACAGTTCACTGCAGCTGCAGTGTTCTTGCCTCCATTCTGACTGACAGGTCATTCTCAGTCCCTGTCACTTCTCTACGTTCGAAGACAAAAATAGTTCAAAAAGTGATTTTTTTTTTTTTTTTTTTCTTTAAAGATCTGTAAGAAAATTCCAGGTTCCAATTACAGATGTTCATATTATATAATTTACTTTTTATGCTTGTTATCTAAGGATAAATTGAGGGTGGGGAGAATTTTTTTTTCTAAGAATTAGGATTATCACTTAATATCAATATCATCGTCGTCATCATCATCATCAATTGATTCACAGGTTCTGAAATATGAATTGTATGTCAACACAACCAGAAACGTGGAACTGTGCAGCTTCCCTGCCTGAAAATACAGCCTGTTTTTATTTATGGAGTCAAAAAGTCAAGAATAGACATTAAGCTCCCCAACCCTAAACCCCAAATGACACAAAGTTATGTACAGAGGAAACAGTGTAATGATGATCAGGACATAGATGTCTCATATCTGTCCTTTTCATCCCTCTCAGTCTAGAGACAGAGGAACACAAACAGTGTTGAGAACTAGTTTGACATAATGAGATGATTCTGTCTTTATCAAGACATACTGACATTGATGTCAAGCGGGTCTACTTAACTTCTGTAGCCATCATATTTATTTTTCATGGTCATAGACACATTTAAGCTTGGTCCTTGTCTGGTCAGAAACTTGAGCAGTGTTATCCACTCATCTGGTTTGCAGCTATGAGTCACCTGAACGGCCAGCGGCTGCATGGGAAGCCTCTGCGCATCACACTGTCTAAACACACCAATGTCCAGCTTCCCCGTGAAGGCCACGAGGACCAGGGCCTGACCAAAGACTACAGCAACTCCCCCCTGCACCGCTTCAAGAAGCCTGGCTCCAAAAACTACTCCAACATCTTCCCACCCTCTGCCACCTTACACCTCTCCAATATCCCGTAAGTCCTTCAACTTCTTCCATACAAACATCATCAACAACTGGCCTGTCATCCAAACAGAGGGACACTACACCTATCACCAAACTAAGACAACCTGCAACATTTCTCAATGCTGTTCTGTTTTTTGTTTTGTTTTGTTTTTTTTGTAGCCCTTCTGTGGTAGAAGATGACCTCAAGATGCTGTTTTCCAGTTCAGGAGCCATGGTCAAGGCCTTCAAGTTCTTCCAGTAAGTCTTCCATTGCTTATTGACACCCTGCCTTTCTCTCCAGAGGTCTTCCACTGCTCTGCTGTCTCCCAACATACCTGCCCCTGTTCTCAAGCCTTCATCTTTGCCCTTGAATTCCTTTTTTGGCCCTTAAGTCTTCTTTCTTGGCCTGATGTCCTTTCCTTCCTCTAGTTCTTGTGTGCATCCTGATGTTCTCATCCTTGCCCCAAACCCCCTGCCTATGTCCTTGCCCTGAAGTTTATGTCTTTGCCCTGACCTGCAGCTCTTAAATCCTTCAGCCTTTTTCTGAAATCCCTCTACCTGTTTCGAGGTCTTCATCCTTTCGCTAAACTGACTTCACCCTTTGTTCAACAAAGCTCTATCCTAATTTTCCCATAATCTTTATTATTAAGTCCTAGAATATTTGTTCTTGGCCTCATGCCACAGTTTGCTATCTGAGATCTTTGTGCCAGTCCTGAATACTTCTTCCTTGGCATGAAGCCCTTTATCGTGGCCTGATGTTCTTGTCCTTGCCCCCAAGCCTTCACCCTCTCCCGGAATCCCTTATCTTTGTCCCAAAGCCCTTGCCCTTCCTGAAGCTTTCATGTGGGCCCTGAAGTCCCCATCCCTGCCCTGTCCTCCAACCTTCTCCCTGCCCTAAAACCCCTATCCTTGCCCTAATGCTCCTTGTCCTGTAGATGCTGACCTGAAAATTCTGCCTAGTCCCTGTGCTTGTACTGTCCTGAAGCCTTCATCCTTGTCTTGAATTCTTGTTGTTTTTTTTTTTTTTTTAATTTTTTATGTCAAGAAGTCCTTGTCCTTGCCTTGCTCTGAAGCCTTGGTCCAAAGCCCTCATCCTTCCCTTGGAGTCCTTGAGGACTGGAAGCTTCAGTCTTTGCCCTAAACGGCTTGATTTTGCCCTGACCTGAGGTCTTCATTCTCGCCCCAAAAGTCCTATCCCTTTCCTATCATGAAACATTCAGGTTTGCCTCAATCCTTGTGCTGAAGCCCTCAACCATTTCACAGTGCCTTCTTTTTTATCATGAAACCTTTTGCCCAAGTCCAAACAACTTTTAACCTTTCTCTCAAACACTTGTACTTGCCCTATCCCTAGGCCTTCATCCTTCCTCTGAAGCCCTTATCCTTGCCCTGAAGTCCTCATCCTCTCTGCCCTGACCTCCAGCCTTTGACTTTGACCTAAACCATTTGTTCTTGTCCGCAAACCCCTTTGCTTATCCCTTAATTTTGATGTGTTTATGATATGTCACGTTTTTGTTAAATGTCATTAAAAAAAAAACTTTCACCTTTGATGAGATTATCAGCCTCAGGAGGTTGTAGTATGGTTTTCGAGAAACGCACCATGTTCGAAGTCTAAAGAACCTCCTGCTGATCTGTCCTTCAGGAAGGACCATAAGATGGCTCTGATCCAGATGGGCTCAGTGGAGGAGGCCATTGAGTCCCTCATTGAGTTCCACAACCATGACTTGGGAGAGAACCACCACCTGCGGGTCTCCTTCTCCAAGTCCTCTATCTGAGCCTCGGACTCCACCATCTGGATCCTCCACTCCTCTGAGAGTGGACTTGATGGTGTCCACTACACTCCGATCATTCCAACACATCTGCAGAAACCACCGTGAACTCTGGTGTGATGTTAAATTATTTTTTAAATCTCTTTGCCTTCAAAGAGGATTAGGGTCTCTGGAGAAAATACTGGACTTCTTTGGTCTGGAAGAAGTTGGAATTCTGTTTTTAATCTCAGAATTCACAGAATAGTCAGTATTCTGAGTTTATGGCTTGGATTTTCAGGAGGAAACCGTTTTCAGACAGTGCCCCTCTTGCCTTCTTGTTGTGGAGCTGTTACCTTGAGCCACTCTTGCCTTTTGACTTTAATTCTCCAGAATTTGGACTTAAATTCTTTCAATTCTGAATTCATGAACTCTCAATTCTTTCCTTAATCTTAGACTCTGAGTTGTCAGTTTCTTGTGGCCCTAGTCCTCTTCCTCCTCTGGTTTCCCCCTTTGAAGTAACACTCGAGTCTTTACCAGTCCTGACACCATGCGGGTGGTCCTGAGTCTACCCTCAGGCTGTCAGACCTTAGACCAAGCATTGTTAAGAAAAGCCTGGTTTAGCCTACAGATGATCCCTGTGCCTTATTCCTGGAGTCAGAATGATCTTGACTTGGAAAAAAAAATCTCCCATCATGCCTCTGTAAACCGGCAAAGAGCAGGTTAACAGTTGACAAAGGTTTACTGTTGAGATGTATTACAAATATATCCACATTGTAAGTGTATTTTATTGGTGTTTTCTTTCATGTTAGTGTTTTGTACTGCTGGTTACTGTAGTGTCAAACATTTGAACTGATTCTGTTGTAACCGTTTGCTGGGTCTTTAGTCCGAGATGAAATTCTTTTTTTTCCAATTTGATTTCTTTATTTCCATGTATGCAATCACGTTTTATTCAAATCAAATATTGTAGCAATATTTTAATCATTCCTGAGCTTCTATTTGTTGGGTGTTTCTTCTTGTTTGTCTGTTTGTCGTGTTCTGTTGGGTTTGTGAGTTGTTCCCTTGTCTTGTCTGTTGCCTCTGAACGGTTTATTTATAAGTTTGTGATCCACTACAGCTGAAACCAAAAACGGCCTTTTAGATGCAGACAAATCCACCTGCCTCAGGTTTCTGGTTTTAAGGACAAAAAAAAAAAGAAAAAAAAAAAAAAAAGATGGTGAACTGGTTTAGGCGCTCTTGGTGTTTCCTGTAGGAATGTTTTTATTAATTTCTCGACCGATTCACTGGATTTAGCCCGCTGGTGCAACTTCAGGCTCTGTGGAGTGCCTTCACTGCAGCGCTGAGTCAAACATCAGGCACCAACTCCTCTTCGTTGTGAGTGTGATGAAGGAGACGCTTGGCAGCCGTCAGAGATGTACTGAAACCAGACATTTGGTTTAACTGTGTCTTAATGTTATCACGTCAACATTCCAGCCGCTCACCTGAACTTCATCACTGTCTGAACCACAGGTTTCCTCTGAATGAGCAGCTGAGGGCGTTAGTCGTGGTGCATTCAGGACATCTGGGAGGTTTAGCAGATGACATTTTGAAACTAGAAATAGGAAAAAGACATCCTACCTGTAACTAAACCAACCAGAGTGCAGAGATGTGTATTCTATACATCTGCTCACAGTCTGCACACATAATATCTGCACTCCTTTCAGCATCTGATCAGAGAGTTAGAATACAGGAAATACCTGACACGTCTCAGCTGTGTCACTTCCTCCACGTCACAGGTAATTTTTCATCTGACCTCCTGGCACCTGCCTGTTGCTCTCCAATCCAGCTGATTCTCATAGATGACGAACTGCAGTCTGCACACTGTGTTTATGCAACAAAAAGTAGTTTGAACATGAATCTGTCACAGTATGGTCTGATCCTGACCACAAGGTCACAGGTCACCTGCTCTGTTTCTGCTCTCCATAAATAGGACACACAAACCAAAGCCTGATTCCTTAAACACTGGACATGACATCAGAGTCGTCAGTCTGACAGCCCTCACAACACCGTACAATCAGACAGTGGAAAAGAACCATGTTGTTCATCACATGGAGGCTGAGACACTGAACTGGACCCTAAACAGTAACTGATGATTCTATGAGAACTGTTTCATCCCAGGTCCCTTGAATGCATCATGAGCCCTCAGTGTAAGGTGAGACAAGTGAGGCAGGAGTGGGACCAGTCAGTGAGCCAGTAAGAGGTTGAGGGTTGGGGGTGGGGGGTTGTTAACTGTACATACATGTTTTGTACCACAGGTGTTGTCAGAGGTGATTGTTGGTTTTATATCTGATGAGACGTGTTTATTTTGATTCAAGTGTGCAACAGTTCAAACACATTAAATCACTTTTTTATCTAAAACTGCTGTGTGTGTGTGTGTGTGTGTGTGTGTGGGAGAGAGAGAGAGACACAAACACAAGTCAGAGCTTTACAGAGATATGGACATTAACAACAGAACGTTAAGAGGACATTAAAATATCATTTAAAAGAATAAAAACCTAACTATTAACAATGTTTAAATGAGTCACATCTAGATGACATGAAACAGTGCTGAGAGATGGAAACATACTAGATTCAAAGATGTCAGTGTGTGATTATTGAGCTGCAGCACAGACTCAGCTCAGGTGTTGAGGAAGCTGGTTCCACAGGTGAAGAGCAGAAGAAACTAAAACATCCTCACTCATCAGTTCATCACTAAGACTGTGATGAAGAGTTGTGATGAAATCACTTCTTGAGGACGGTTCCATGATTTGTCTAATGGGTTAGAGTTAATTTAATTAATAATTGTCTAATGTTTCTTCAGGTCATTTGTTTCACTGTCATTCATCTTATTTCATCATGTGTACATTAACAGCACAGATGTGACAGATTCCACCTGAGTTAATTCAAATTTTTAATCTGCACCAAAAAAAAATCTAAATCAGTCATAGCGGTGAAACGACCTCGATGAACAAACTGACATCAGAGATTGTGAAGACGGGAAACGTCAGCTGTGATGATGACGATGAACCTTCCTCACATTCATGGATCCAACAGAAACATCAGATCTCCGCATGTTCTCCACGTGCTCTCTGCATATTCTTTCTTATGTTCTCTGCACGTTCTTCCTCACATTTTCTGCATGTTCTTCCTCATGTTCTCCACGTGCACCCTGCATGTTCTCTACACGTTCTTCCTTGTGTTCTCCATATGTTCTCCACATGCACCCTGCATGTTCTCTACACGTTCGTGTTCTCTGTATGTTCTCTACACGCTCTTCCTCATGTTCTCCACATGTTCTCTGTATGTTCTTCCTTATGCTTTCCGTATGTTCTCTACACGTTCTTCCTCAAGTTCTCCGCATTTTCTCCATTATGTTCTGTTATGTTCTCCTTATGTTCTTCCTCATGTTCTCCGTAATCTGAGTTTTGACTGGATGTGTTACTAAGCTCTTCCTCTGTCCTTTACTCTGACACCTGAACATGTGAAGACTCATGGTCGTTTGTGTCATTGCTCCTTCTCGTCAGCAGGTGGCAGTGGTAAAAGATGCTGTCGGCCATGTTCACTCATCACATAGAAGTGTATTGTTTTCCCTTTGTGTGTGTGTCATGGCAAAATGTGGTCCTGGAGAACCCTACTGGAACAGGAACTACTGGTTTTCAGTTCTGTAACAGGTCTGTCTGTGGACAGATTGTCACCATCACAACATCACGATCTGCAACATACAGTCAAGAAACTTTACAGGTGTGTGGCTGAGATCAAAGACGACTGAGAGCTGATGTATTAATGCAGTACTAACTTGTTTTCCTGGGTTGAAACATTAAGATGTTGATGTTGTGATCTCATCACAAGATTGTATTGATAGATTATATATGGAACCTGCACTGTGCCATGCCCCACACCCCCTCCTCTCTCTCTGGCCTCTGAGACCTGGTCTCTATGGAACCTGGCCCTGAGAGACCTTTAGTTCTGTATAAACTACAAATAAACTTTTCTAAACATTTGGTCATTAATACACTTACAGTCACATATATTTGATTATCTGATGTAAACTGAACTGTCATGTGACTGTGCATTGTGTCAGTGGGGTCATGTGACCTGGAGGCTAAAATTATCCAACAGCAGATCTGAGGTCAGATTTCAGCTGAAGAGACGCAGCATGGAGGACTGCTGCTGCGCTCCGACAAGGTGAGAGCTTACCAGCTGCAATACTACGGTACTACTGACTACAACACTAAGTTTTACTGACTTAAGTACTACAGTACTACTGACTAGAGTACTACTGACTACAACACTAAGTTTTACTGACTTAAGTACTACAGTACTACTGACTAGAGTACTACTGACTACAACACTAAGTTTTACTGACTTAAGTACTACAGTACTACAGAACTGAATACAATACTACAATGCTACTGACAATAGTACTACTGACTACAATACTAGTAACACTACTAAATACATAATATTAATGTAAATTTCTTAACATCTTTGACTTATAAAATTTGTTAATATTTTTTTAATAAAAATGGTTTTCAGAGTTGATTTTTCTTTTGTAGTTCAGCATGTTTATTCATTAAAGTCTGTTCTACATCAAATATGATTATGCTTTAATAATATTAAGTAAAATAGAACATAATTCTCTCTGCTGTAATGATAAATTAACAACAGGATGGTCAAAGGGAGGACTGGACTGCTGCTCAGAGATCAGAGGTCATCTCACCTGTCCACCTGTGCACTGTGATATCATGGTGGGTGTGGCTGTGTGCAGCTCAGTCAGCTCCATTAAAGCTCTGTGGGAGACCAGGATCAGGAGAAGGAAGGAGGAGCAGGAGGAGGAGGAGCAGAGGAGGAGAAGGACAGCAAGAGGCGAGGCTACTGGCAGGTCAGACTGTGTCCACTCACCTGAGTATTTGAACTGTTAAGTAGCTGTGTCTGTGACTCTGGCGACTCCTGGTGGTGGTGGAATCAGAAAATCTCATCTGAGCACAAACACATGAACACGAAAACAGACTGAACTCTGGGAAATGAGAAGATTAAAGTAATAGTTTCACATTTTCTGTCATCAGTTCACATCAGCTTGTATCTTTCCATTTACTCTGTATGTTGCACCTCTAGATTCACTTTGTGTTCAGTATTTTGTTTCCTTTGGATTGAGCCATGCTAACAGTTTCCCCCTGCATCCAGTCTTTATGCTTAGCTAAGCTAACCACATCCCAACTAGTGTTAGCAACTACGTCCAATGAAAAGACAGCTAAAGCCCAGTTGAAAAGCTGCAAGACCGTAGATGACAGGTTTGTGTCTTAATAATGGTAATACTGCCATCATCCTCTAACGTCAGACAGGATAACTGACTGTAAATTGTAACAGTATCAATTGTGAACTGTGCCTTTAAGACATGCTGCGTTACCTAGTTACAAGAAGCGCTGCGTCATCACATAGGACAAGTGAACACTTCAGTTTTTTGTTGTCTGGTGAACATTTTTGCTGGTCCTCGTTCTCAGACTGAGTCCAGGTCAGACTGTTCCGTAATGTTCCATGTTTCTTGATGCATGTGATTCAGACTGAGTGTTGGTGTTTGGGAGGACCGGGCAGCTCTAGCTCGACTCAAACAGAAGCTGCAGACAGAAGATGGACGACTGATCCTCCGAATTGAACAGGAGGAGTGGAAGGTAATGTCCTCCTTGAAGCAGACTGACGAGATGATGGATTTACCTGGTCTGGTCCCAGGACCATGGGCATTTGATGTGATTCTCCTGATTGTCATACTTCTTGTTTTTCCAGTCTTTGCCAGGCTGTCTGGTTCAGCTCAGTCAGGTCCAGGAGTGGCAGATCCACCGGACTGGACTGCAGAAGATTCCTCACTTCATCTCCAGCTTCCAAAACCTTCTGGTTCTTGATTTGTCCCGCAATGGGGTCACCGAAATCCCTAAACAGATTGGTCAGTATGCCCCCCACTTCCACTACAGACTTGAGGGGTGCAGACCCTGCAGTTATAGCTGACACCATTGTTCAGTCTCAGGTCTCAGTGTGTTGAGTTTGTGGTGTCCTGGTTCTGGTCTTAGGGAAGTTGACCCGGCTCAGAGAGCTACTGCTGAGCTACAACAGAGTCCAGTTTGTTCCTGAAGAACTGAGCTGCTGTGAGAGTCTGGAGAGACTGGAACTGGCCATGAACCAGGACCTGGACCACCTACCAGACCAGGTATGCACCAAAACCTAAACCAGATTCTAAATGAAGAACCAGCACTAACTTAAACCAGCACTGATGCCTGTCAAAGGTATGAAGCAGCTTTCCAACCAGGTCTGGACCTGAACCATCCCTCTGACCGGTGACTGTAGACCTGGTTTTACACAGGGGCTCTGATCCAGCTGATCTGAGGTCTGTTCTGTCCTGGTGTAGTTCAGGAACCTGAAAAAGCTCCAGCACTTGGATCTGTCCATGAATGACTTTACCTTCCTGCCGGACTGTGTGGTTGGACTGCCGGCGCTCGAGTGGCTGGACATGGGAGGAAATCGACTGCAGCACTTACCTGAAGACATCCACAGGTGGGTGAAGGAGGACAGCAACATAATCTGAGCCCTGCCCCTAAAGCCACCAGCCAATGAACAGTGAGATATGTCTGTCCTCAGAATGAAGACGCTGCACACGCTGTGGCTGCAGAGGAACGAGCTCGAGAAGCTCCCAGAAAATATCAGCAGGATGGAGAATCTGGACACTCTGGTCCTCAGCTGCAACAGACTGAGAGACATCCCCCCTATGATGGAGGACATGTCCAACCTCAGGTCTGTCTGTCCACCTTCAGTCTGTCTGTCCACCCTCGGTCTGTCCCCCCACAGTCTGTCCACCCTCAGTCTCAGTCTGGTCCTCAGCTGCAACAGACTGAGAGACATCCCCCCTATGATGGAGGACATGTCCAACCTCAGGTCTGTCTGTCCACCTTCAGTCTGTCTGTCCACCCTCGGTCTGTCCCCCCCCAGTCTGTCCACCCTCAGTCTCAGCCTGGTCCTCAGCTGCAACAGACTGAGAGAAATCCCCTCTATGATGGAGGACATGTCCAACTTCAGGTCAGTCTGTCCACCCTCAGTGTCAGTCTGGTCCTCAGCTGCAACAGACTGAGAGACACCCCCCCTATAATGGAGGACATGTCCAACCACTGGTCAGTCTGTCCACCCTCAGTCTGTCCAACCTCAGGTCAGTCTGTCCACCCTTGATCTGTCTGTCCACCCTCAGTCTCAGTCTGGTCGTCAGCTGCAACAGACTGAGAGACACCCCCCCATGATGGAAGACATGTCCACCTTCAGTCTGTCCACCTTCAGTCTGTCTGTCCACCCTCAGTCTGTCTGTCCACCTTCAGTCTGTCTGTCCACTCTCAGTCTCAGTCTGGTCCTCAGTTGCAACAGGCTGAGAGACACCCCCTCTATGATGGAAGACATGTCCAACCTCAGGTCAGTCTGTCCACCTGCAGTCAGTCTGTCGACACTCAGTCTGTCCACCTGCAGTCAGTCTGTCCACCCTCGGTCTGTCCGTCCACCTTCAGTCTGTCCTCCCTCAGTCTCAGTCTGGTCCTCAGCTGCAACAGACTGAGAGACATCCCCCCTATGATGGAGGACATGTCCAACCTCAGTCTGTCTATCCACCCTCAGTCTGTCTATCCACCCTCGGTCTGTCTGTCCACCCTTGGTCTGTCTATCCACCCTCGGTCTGTCCACCCTCAGTCTGTCTATCCGCCCTCAGTCTGTCCACCTCAGTCTGTCTATCCACCCTCGGTCTGTCCACCCTCAGTCTGTCTATCCACCCTCGGTCTGTCCTCCCTCAGTCTGTCTGTCTACCCTCATTCTGTCCACCTTCAGTCTCTGTCCACCCTCAGTCTATCTATTTATCTTTTGTCTCTGAGCAGGTTTGTGAATTTCCGGGACAACCCTCTGACTCTTGATGTGACGCTGCCGTGCAGGAAGACGAAGGCCGAGGATGATGAGGGTGACGATGATGACAGAGAGATGTTTGGACGAGAGTTCATGCAGATGTACATCCAGGAAGCCAGAAAGAGAGCGTACGCTGTGCTCAACGTGCACTGTGTCAAGCGTTAGTAGCAGCTCTTCATCTCATGCTAACAAACTGGACATTTAACACTTTAACACTGTAGCTCCGGTCACAGTCTGAGGTCACCATCTTCACCTGACTGAATAAATAAAAATCAATCTGTCACCAAAGTAATTAACCTGCAAACTAAAGCCTCTGTTCCTCTGAGGTCAGTCTGGTCTGTGATGAACTGGATTCAGAAGAGTCACATGAGGCTGCAGCAGGAGGAGGCGGGGCTCCAACCACCGACCCTGTGATCCACCCACTTTTACCTGTGAACTTTATTTAGAGCCAACATTTCAATTCAATTCAATTTATTTGTATAGCGCCAAATCATAATATACATTATCTCAAGGCACTTTACAGGGTAAGGTCAAGACCTTACTTTGTTACAGAGAAAAACCCAACAGTTCCCACAAAGAGCAAGCGCTTGGCGACAGGGGGGAGGAAAAACTCCCTTTTAACAGGAAGAAACCTCCAACAGAACCAGGCTCAGGGTGGGCGGCCGTCTGCCTCGACCGGTTGGGTTTAGGGGAAGATAGAAAGAGGGGGAGGGGGAGGAGAGGGGAGAGAAGAGAGAGAGACCAGGAACAGCTGTGTCGGTAATGGCGTTATTAATAATAAAGACAGGTAATAGTAATAGTAAAGATGAGTAGTGGTGGATCTGGATCCTGCTGCTCCCGAGGCAGAGATACCTGCAGAATGAGGACAGAGAGAGGGAGAGAGAGGAGAAGCACAAAACTACGGGAGAGAAAAAAAATACAAAGTTAATGGCATGAAGTCATCGAGAGAGAGAGAGGGAGAGAGACAGAAATAGAGAGAGAGCGCCCAGTGAATCATGGGAATCCCCCAGCAGTCTAGCTCTATAGCAGCATAACTAAGGGATGGGTCAGGACATACCCGAGCCAGCCCTAACTATAAGCTTTACTAAACAAGACAGTTTTAAGCCTGATCTTAAAGGTAGAGAGGGTGTCTGCCTCCCGAACCCACACTGGGAGCTGGTTCCACAGGAGAGGAGCCTGATAGCTGAAGGCTCTGCCCCCCATTCTACTCTTACTAACTCTGGGAACCACAAGTTGACCTGCATTTAGAGAGCGAAGTGTCCTATTGGGAAAATAGGGAACTATAAGCTCTCCAAGGTACGATGGTGCCTGACCATTAATGGCTTTGTAGGTGAGGAGGAGGATTTTAAATTCTATCCTGGAGTTTACAGGGAGCCAATGCAGAGAAGCTAACACAGGAGAGATGTGATCTCGTTTCCTAGTTCCTGTCAGTACTCGTGCTGCCGCATTCTGGATCAATTGGAGGCTTTTTACTGAATTTTTGGGACATCCTGACAATAAAGAGTTACAGTAGTCCAGTCTTGAGGTAACAAATGCATGAACTAGTTTTTCAGCATCCTTTAGACACAGAATGGGTCTGATTTTTGCAATATTGCGCAGGTGGAAGAAGGCTGTCCTACAGACTTGCTTTATATGTGAAGTAAAGGACAAGCCCTGGTCAAAAATGACACCAAGGTTTCTGACTGTAGCACTGGAGGCCAAGGTGATGTCATCCAGAGTCAGTATATTATCACATAGTGTATCTCTGAGGTGTTTTGGGCCAATTACAATAACTTCAGTTTTGTCTGAATTTAAGAGTAAGAAATTACTGGTCATCCAGATTTTTATGTCCTTAAGACACACCTGAAGCCTGGCTACCTGGTTAGTCTCACCTGGCTTCATGGATAAGTACAGCTGGGTGTCATCTGCATAACAATGGAAATTTATCTGGTGCCGCCTAATAATGTTTCCCAGAGGAAGCATATATAGACTGAAGAGCATTGGTCCTAGCACAGAACCTTGTGGAACTCCATGACTGACTTCTGTGATGATAGAGGAGTCATTGTTAACATGAACAAACTGGAGTCTATCTGACAGATATGACTTAAACCAGCTTAGTGCGGTTCCTTTGATGCCGACCATATGTTCTAGTCTCTGTAATAAAATCTTATGATCGATGGTGTCAAATGCGGCACTAAGATCTAGCAGGACAAATATAGAGACAAGTCCATTGTCTGAGGCTATGAGGAGATCATTGGTAACCTTAACCAGAGCTGTTTCTGTGCTGTGATGGACTCTAAAACCTGACTGAAAGTCTTCAAACAAACCATTCCTGTGCAAGTAATCACATAACTGGCTTGCAACGACCCTCTCAAGGATTTTGGAGATAAAGGGGAGGTTGGATATAGGTCTATAATTGGCTAAAACGTCAGGATCAAGAGTAGGCTTTTTAAGTAGAGGTTTAATTACTGCAACTTTAAAAACCTGCGGTACATAACCAGTTGATAAAGATAAGTTAATCAGACTTAATATAGAGGTGTCGATTAAAGGAAAAGCTTCTTTGAACAGCCTTGTTGGAACGGGGTCAAGAAGACAAGTCGATGGTTTAGATGACGAAACTGTTGAAACGAGCTCAGGGAGATGTACAGGAGAGAAACAGTCAAAATATAAGCCAGTTACAGTTGACTCTGAGGCTGCTGAACTGGACAGTACATCTGAGCCAGCTGTGGGGAGGAGATGGTGAATTTTTTCTCTAACAGAGACAATTTTATCTGTAAAGAAGCTCATGAAGTCATTACAACTGAGGGCTAAAGGTATAGATGGGTCAACAGAGCTGTGGCTGTCTGTCAGCCTGGCTACAGTGCTGAACAGAAACCTGGGATTGTTCTTGTTTTCTTCTATCAATGATGAATAATAGGATGTTCTGGCTTTACGGAGGCTTTTTTTATACGCCAACAGGCTGTCTTTCCAAGCCTTTAAAGATTCATCCAGGTTAGTAGAACGCCACTTCCTTTCTAGCTTCCTTGAATTTTGCTTTAAAGCTCGTGTTTCTGAGTTGTACCATGGAGCTAGCCTTCTCTGACTCACTACCTTCCTCCTCAGAGGGGCCACAGTATCTAGAGTTGCACGCAGTGAGGCTACAGTCCTGTCAACAAAATCATCAACCTGTGTGGATGTGAAGTTAAGAGAGCTGTTCCCTACTGCATTGATACATGGCAGTGGGCTAAGTACTGATGGGATCCTTTCTTTAAATTTGCTAACGGTATTGTCAGAGAGACACCTGCTGTAATAGATTTTTTCCCCAGATGCTGTGTAGTCCATGACTGAAAACTCAAATGTTAACAGAGAATGGTCAGATAAAAGAGGGTTTCTGGGAGAAACTGTTAGGTATTCAATGTCAATCCCATAAGTCCAGATGAACCAGATCAAGGGTCTGGTTAAAAGAGTGAGTGGGTTCATTAACATGCTGAGAGAAGCCAATTGAGTCTAATAATTAATTAAATGCAATACTCAGGCTGTCACTTTCAACATCTACATGAATGTTAAAATCACCCACCATGATAACTTTATCTGTGCTGAGAACTAACTCAGATAAAACTCTGAGAACTCAGATAAGAACTCAGAGTCAGGGGCAGGAGGACGATATACAGTAACTAGTAGGACTGGTTTTTGTGTCTTCCAGTTTGGGTGAGACAGACTAAGAATAAGGCTTTCAAATGAATTATGATTAACTTTAGGCTTGGGATTCAGTAATAAATTGGAGTGATAGATGGCTGCCACCCCTCCTCCTCGGCCTGTGCCTCGAGGGATATGAACGTTAACATGAGTGGGGGGTGTTGATTCATTCAGACTAACATATTCATCCTGCTGCAGCCAGGTTTCAGTCAGACAGAGCAGATCAATGTTATGATCAGTTATCAGATCATTGACTAGTAGAGATTTAGATGAGAGTGATCTGATATTCAATAATCCACATTTAATTTTCCTGTTATTTGGTTCTGGACTAACAGTTGTGTTAATGTTTATTAGGTTTTCATGTCTAACTCCTCCTCTGTTCACTTTTGATTTATTATATTTAAATGTAGGTGGTGGGGGGACAGACACAGTTTGTAGGGGGTGAATGGCAGCGACTGCTCTAAGAGAGGCGCAGAGAAGAGTGTAAGACTGCGGCTCTGCCTCCTGGTCTCAGCTCTGGTTTGTCAGGGCTTTGGCTTCTAATAAACTCAGTGAAGTTTCTAGATAAGAGAGCAGCTCCATCCAGCGTGGGATGTTTGTTTCTAATCAGACCAGGTCTTCCCCAGAAAGTCTGCCAGTTATCAACAAAGCCCACATCGTTAGCGGAACACCAGCTCGATAACCAGCGGTTGAACGATGACAAGCGGCTGTACATGTCATCGCTGGTCAGGTTGGGGAGGGGCCCAGAGAAAACTACGGAGTCCGACATTGTTTTAGCATAAGTACACACCGACTCCACATTAATCTGAGTGATCTCTGATCGGTGTGATCAGGTGTCATTAGTGCCGACGTGTATTACAATCGTACTGTATTTACGTTTATCCTCCTTCAGCAGCTTCAGGTTTGACTCAGTGTCGCTGCTCTGGCCCCAGGAAACATGTGACTGTGGCCGCTGGTGTCGCTAACTTCACGTTTCTCAGTATAGAGTCACCAATGACCAGAGTTTGTTTCCCAGCGGGGGTGTCGCTGAGGGGGGAGAACCTGTTAGAAACGTGAACAGGTCGGTGGTGAGCCGTGAGCTTTTGTTTAGGACTCAGCTCTTCTTGTTCCGAACAGTCACCAGCCGCCCTGACCTCCCGGCTGCTCGGGAGCTGCTGGGGGGAGAGAAGGAGCTACAGGAGACGCTACACTGGGCCGGTCCGCACCAGCTGCTGGGGGCTGGCTCACTGGAGAAGCTAAAGAAAGGTTTCATGGTGCTGAGCCGGGATCCAGATCTCTGAGCCTCGCCTCCATAACTGAGAACAAACTGCATTTATTACATGTACCATTATCGCTGAAGGAGGCAGAGGAGGAACTAAACATGAAGCAGGCTGAGCAAGAGAGAGCGGGAGAGGGAGAGACAGAAGCCATCACAACTGCTAAGCTAAAGTAGCTAACAGAGCTAGCGTGTAAACAGCTGTGTTTTAATGAGAATCTCACGAAGAGAAGCAGAGAGCTGAGAGCGATCGAACAGGAGTTCGACAGTACAACAGATAATTAGTGGTTGTATACAAAGATACAACGAGGATCAGCTGAGTTCAGGGAGAGCAGCAACAAACACAACACCACCAACACCCGGAAGTGACACAATACGCTCACCGCAGCACGCAGCACGCAGCACGCAGGCGACAGCCAGAGCCGGATTGTCATGAAGGTTGACAGTTCATTCAGAAAGTCCTCACCTGAATTCACCTCTTCTTATGTTGCAGCTGTATGCTACAAAAAAAGCTTGTAAGTGAACCTGGATCTGATTGGATAATATTCAACCTTCAGATTATTGTTAAAAGAACAGACATGTGACACGACTACAACTGTCTCTAATAACTTATAATAATAATAATAATAATTAACAGGCATCAATACACAGTAAAATAATTATTAATTACACTAAAATCAATGTTTCATTTATAACTAATTAAAAATACGTAACCCCAGTCCCACGTAGCTAGTGAATACTGACTGAGAGATAATAGGGGTGTTGTAGTACAGTGGGACGGGGCCTGAGTTCGTCTGGTACTACCTGTGCCTCCAATAAGTTCACAAATTTTGGTACTTCCCCTTTAAAATACATGTTCGTTTTAACCTGTTTTATATTTATCCAAAAGTATCACCTTCGTAATTACAACACAGGATTTAGTTCAAACAAGAAGAATTGTTTATTACAAGGTGATTGGATTTGCAAATTAGTTAACTTGTTCACTGTTGACCTTTAAGTATGCACTGACAACAGTATTCAAAACTCTCATATAACGCTCTGGCAGGGTTGATCCACAGATGACCCCTGATGAACCTGAATAGAAATGTAAAATAAATGGAAATGACCAGGGAAACTCAAGTGTCCCCAGCCCACACTCACACCTCTTTCACACCGGGCTGTAAATGGAAATAAAAACGTTGCGGGCCCAGTCGATGCTCGGGAGCGGGGAGGCCGCTCCACTGGCTTTAACCAGCACAAACAAAAGGCCGTGCAAAGGGTTAAGTGTACTCCCGGATCCACAGTCAGAGATGAAGATGGGGAAAAGGGCAAATGGCAAGGTGCAGTTTCGGCGGCAAGGGGACGGAGCGTGCAGCAACACATGGCGGCAAACCAGCTCAAGTACAGCAGCCACAGCCCCTCCCGCGGTCCCGGGCTCTCCCGGTCCGCACTCTCTCCCTCTTACGGCAAATGTCCGGTCCTGAATCACACAATCCCTCTTAGTAAATAAGCTACAGGCTAATTCATGGCGGAATGTCTTACACAAATTAGCAATTGCTAACGGCGATGCAGAATAAACAGTGTGAAAGCCAATGAGGAGGCTAAGCTAAAGGCTAGCAGCGATTAGCGATTCAGCTCGCTTTTTAAATAAACAGCACCGAGCACATCAAACACGTGAGTTTACCTCTGGCAGCTTCTCAGAGTCACACACACCAGCCCCAGGACGACTCTCCGTCAGTCTGGGAGTTAGGAGTGTTTTCCCGGTACTCTACGGCCTACAGCCATCCTGCTCCACCCGATAAAGCTACCGCTGCTGTCGCACGTCGGTGACGCTAAGCGCCTCCTACCTGAACGAGGTGAGGCCATGGATGTATTATAAGACCTTATAATACAGTTCTTATAATACATCCATGGGTGAGGCCAGGACCGGCCAAGGCCACAGACAGAGGAGAGAATAAAGAGATGCTGCACTACCCCACAAACAAACGTGGTCTCCTGTCTTTTGTGCCGACAACCAAATATGAATGGATTTTAAAACTAACACCACCCTGTTATCTCTGACTGTTTATTACCAACAAAACATTTTAATATCTGTATATGAATGAATGAAAAATAATAGCCACAGGGCTACAAATAAAATAGTGATAATACTAATGAGGTTTCTGTTTTTTTACTATAAAATATTTGATAAAAAATAACTGATAAATAATTTTTTAAAAAATTTCTGATATTCTGACATGTTTCTGTTCTGAATGTTTCAGAGCCGAACGATGATTCTTCAGAGTAAAACAATCTGATGCTCTGCGTTTCTTCTTCTTCTGCTGCTGCATTTCAAATCAAACAGATTCTTCACAGCAGCCATCACATCAGTGCGCTCACAGGCTCACCAACAAACTCCCGTTATTTACAGACTGGACATGAACGTCACTGACCTGACGGTGTCTGCTTTAATACAAACTTTCAAGGATACAAAGATTCAACATATTCAGTCTGATGAGTTTCACACAATAAAGAGTTTTTCCACAGACACAAACTGTTTGTCTCATTTCTCTGAGTCTGACCAGACTGAGAAACACTGAGACGATTCAAAGACGATCAAACTACCACTGACAACTGGTTTTAGCTGTAGCCTGATGAGGGTCTGAGGAGGAGTAGGAGGAGGAAGAGGGGGAGGGGGATGGGGAGGAGGAGGAGCAGGAGGAGGAGGAGGGCACGGCGGTCAGTAACATGTTCTCCAGAGTGGTCTGAGCGTCTACGTATCGACTCAGTTTACTGTTGAATCCTTTTGTCCGAAGGAAGTGGAGTCTGCCGCTGTCGATGAGGAGTTTACAGAGATGACCGACCTGATCCCGCTCACCTGCCGACAGAAACCTGCAGAGACACAGACACAGGACCTGATCAGGGTTCAGGAGCTAATCAGGTCCTGGACCTGTGTTTTGGATGATGAGAGAAAATCAGCAACAGTTTCTGATCCTGACAGGTTTGGTTCAGCAGGATCATCTTCACTAATGACTCCACTTTCTGATGTTTGAAGCCTAAACACAACCAGCAGCAGTAAAAAGCTCATGTTAGGCTCTAAACCAACGACCCCACGGTCACATGACTTCACCGTCACCATCACTAACCTCCAGCCTGTGGTCTGATTCAGCTCTGAGCTCGTCTACAGAAGCCTTTCCTCTGACAGAGTTAGTGACAGTCTGTAGAAACACAGCGAGGCTGTAAAGGTGGACTGGTGAGGAGGTCGGTTTCATGTTGGACTGATGACGTTTAACGTCCCCGACGACCTCTGTCGTCTCATTTAGACTCTTATTAGCAACCGGCCTTTTTAACAGATGGAGAAGCTTCAAGAATCAGGACTGAGGGATTTACTGATGGATCTGATGACAGAGAATCAAACCTGAACATGTCTTAAACACAGACCTGACTTCAGTCATCAACCAGAAACACATTCAAACACCCAGAGACTCAGGACCAGGGACAGGAAGTGAGGACATGTGACTAATGTCCAGGTGTCAGGACTCAGTCCTGCAGAACTCTGTTGCTGTGATGTTTCAGATCATCCCACACCCCTGACTCTTCAGACTGACACACTGCTGCTGATCAGCTGTTTATCAGGGCCAGAGGTCAAATATTTACCCATTCACAGCATCTCTCTCCTCTGCTGCTTCATGCTCTTCATCGTCTCTTCTCTGGTTGGTTGGATCCTGGGGCAGATGGTCCTGATTGATCGGTCTGAGTCCACATGTGGCCCAGCTGGACATTCGACAGAAAGCTGAGAACTCTGCAGCTCCGAGTCCTTGCTGCAGGAAGAACTGCTTACCCACGTAGTGACGCCACTCACAGCGATGGTGACAGCACAACGCCACCGCCAGCCCAAGGACAGGACCAGAGCCAGGACCAGAGCCAGAACCAGAGCCAGGACCAGGTCCTGAATCTTCAGAGACTGGGGAAGAGTCGGGACCAGAGTCAGCAGCCAGTGCTGAGGGTTTGAGGCGTTTTGGTGGTGGTTCGGTCTCATCTCTGAGTCCTGATGTTTCCAACAAACAGCGCAGAGCCAGATCTGAGGACAGAAACCAGTTTATGTTCAGCTGTTCACCTGCACCTGCAGCAGCAGGTCAGTCAGTGTCAAACCCAGCAGTCATACCCAGCACAGTCTTGTGCTGTGCACCTGGAGCTCCTACCTGCTCCTACCTGCTCCTACCTGCAGTGAACGAAGCTGAGACCAGTCACAGAGGGTTCATAGGAAAACATGTAGAAATACTTGTGTCTTATTGGCTGAAGCATGAACATCATCTCCTGCTGAGCCAAGAGGAGCAGAAGCTACAGCTAATGTACTTTGTATTGAACTGAAGCTAAACTGTTAGCAGTGGTATCTTAGACCTGCCACCCTTTAGCTAGTGACACCAAACTCAGCAAGTTTGTTTTTTCAGTCTGATCATGTCACACATTGACAACTTCGTTACCACAATAAAACCAGACTTCAGACTTCTTGCTGAGCTGCTGTTCGTTAACAGACTCACATTAGCGGTATCTGCTGAAAACATCCTGACACATCTGAACTGGTTTTAGTTACTACTGACAGCCAATCAGAGCTCAGAGTGTGAAGCAGACTGTTCTCACCTGTAGCTGCTCCACACAGGTGTTTCCCAACTCCGACTAACGGGAGCTTCTTCTGTCTGAGCAGAGGGACTTTACCTGAAACATCCAGAGTCAGATCAGAGGATTTAAAACAATGAGTTCAGAGCTAAACTGTCAGGGTCTCCAGATGTTTATAACTTACTTAAATCCAGATGTTGAATGTCAACCTGCAGCCTCTCAAACTGAACTCCAACATCCTGATGTTTCCCATCCACCTGGAGCAGAACAGAGACCAGGTGGGAGTCATTTTGAGTCAGTCTGGGGAGTCTGGGAATGTGGAACGGACTTGGCAGCTTGGATTCTGGAGTTATAAGGTCTCTCCGTACCTTGAAGCGGGTGCTACAGCGCTCCACCAGCAGCAGCTGCAGGTCTTCGCAGGTCTTCAGGTGGTCGCGGGTCTTCAGGGCCTCGTGGATCCAGTGAGACAGTTTCCCCCGACCTGCTCCGAACTCCACGAAGCACCGCCCCCTTCCCAACAGACCCAGCTCCTCCAGATGACCTAAAATAGAGGACTAGACACACTTGACAGGTTAGACAGGACCAGCTTGTAATGGGAAATTTTGGTATAACTCATGTGTGCCTATTCAAAACTGTGTAACCAATGACTGTGTGGAAGTTTTTGAACCTAACCTTTGTACATCCTTTATGTTTGTGTGAAAGACCTCTGTGTGAACTGATGAAGAACACATGTAGACAATATATGTGGATGTCTTTGCCCTTCTCGTTGTGATAAGTGTGTTGTTCATACATTGCGTTGGGGGAGAGGCAAGCAGGTGAAGACTCAGCACAGAGACAATCCCGTGAGAGAGAGTATCGTATTCTGTCTTTTTCCCGTGAGAGAGAGTATCGTATTTTGTCTTTGTGGAATGTGTTTTGGGAACTATAAGACTGTGGCCCTGGGTAACATCTTCAGGCCACTCACTCACTCACTGACTGTACTACTGTTCGGTTGTGTTTGTGTGACTCCATTCATGAATGTTTATTAAACTCAAGAAAGACAGCTGATGCGTGAAGATCTTCTTTTCAATTATTGAACAACATTTTTGCCACCACAATTTTGGCACCCCAGATGGGTGTAGGGAACCAGGGCGTCTAGATTCGGAATCTAGCGGCTAGATCTGGGATCTAAGGGGTAAGTTGGACTTACCAGCCTCCGTGAAGGGAGAGGAAGAGGGTTTAGTGTGTTACGTTTCTCTTGTTTGTTTCGGCTTAACATTTTTGACTGTCTTAGGAGAATTAAATTCAGTTTGCAAAAAAAATAATTTAATAATAAAATAAGATAAGCCAAGAGCAGAGTCAACAATTGTATTGTTAAAATACAACTAACGGTAAGTAGTATAAAATAATCTAGATTTGATTGAAAGATTGCTGAAACATCTGAGAGGAAATAATTATGGGATCAGAACAAAGTAAACCCTCTGAGGGACCAGATTATAATGCCCCAAATGTGAAGTACATGACAGTAAACTATGGAAAAGAAGCCATAGCCCAGTTAGATCTGTGGGTCAGGAAGTGTAGTTTCCCAAGGACAGGCAGCCTGAGTGTTAAACAGCTGGAGGGTTTGCATGCAGTGCTTAAAAATAGAGAAGAAATGCATCAAAAAACTAAGAGCAAGAAGGGAAGTGAGCCAGACTGGAAAGTTTTTGATATGTGGATGGGTGAGGCAAAGCGTAGGCAGGCTCCCAGAGAAACTGCACCCCAGTGTGTGAAGCTGGATCCGGACCTGGACTCCACCTTCACCTCCAGCTGCTCTGCACCAGCTCTCTCTCTCTCTCTCCGGGAAGGAACTGTGCCCCCGCATTATGTTGGCCCCCTCCCTATACCTGAGCTGCACTCAGAGGTCGCTGGGGCTGCTGCCCCCACACCACAGCATGGCTACGGCCCTGCTGCTTCACACTCCTCACCGGTGCCAAGATCTCCTTTTAACGACATGTTAAGAGGGAACCTCACGGGGACAGGACGAGGCGGCCCCGAACCACCACGCAGGAGGCGTGAGGTGACACCACATCTCTATCCCTCAGCTCCATGACCCGTTCGGGCCTGGAGTATAAGAACAGAACAGAGGTTGTGGCCGTGGAGGGGACCGGTGTTTTCTGTGCGGGAAGAGAGGACACTGGGTCTCGCGACTGCCCGAAAGAGAAAGATGAGGAGGACAATAGAGACTGACTATATGGTGGAGGTGAGAGTCAGGAAGGATCTAGTGGAGACACTGGGCCGGCAACTGGGAACACACTGAAAACACGTGAGCGCACCCACACTAACACACACACACACCCGAACACACTGATACACAAACACACGCCGCAGAACCTGTCACTGACACTGAAGTAAAGCTAGTTCATGACACGATTCAACGTCTTGAAGCAGAACAAAACCATAAGCAGCAGAATGAGATGTCTGCTTCATTTTTAGCCGAGGCATACAAACACATGCCCAACTACACTTTGATAGTAAAAAATGTCACAATCTCTTTTTTGGTTGACTCCGGTGCTACTGAATCTGTGGTACAGAGCTGTGAATTTGGTGAACTGCAGCCTAAACTAAGCGGAAGGTATCAGAAGACAGTGGGTGTGGGTGGGAAGCCTTTCATAGAGCGGTACACGGCTCTGCTGAAATGCACTGATCCTGATTTTGGGGAAACTTTCAAACACTCTTTTCTCATCTCTGACAGATGTCCAGTTAATTTGTTGGGGAGGGATCTCATGTGTCTGCTGGGTATTTCTTTAACTTGCACACCAGACGAGGTGCACGTAGAGAGGATAGTAGAAGAAAAATACCAATGTTTTCAACACCCAGACCCTGTGGTCAGTGTAGACTGGGAGGTAACTCTCCCCTCCTCTATCTTCACACAGCTCCTGAGCACACAGACACATTGACGTCACTCTCCCGCGCTGCACTGCACACACACACTCCAGTTGTGATATTGAGAACATTGTGAATGAAGTGATGCATGAGAATACATTTTTGCATTTGGATTGGCTGTATTGGGATGATATGAAATGTGCCGCTTCACTGACATTGCCAGTGCAAGTGGGAAAAAGTGTAGATTTACAACAATCTGAACCACACATCGCATTGGAGACCCTGCATGTACAAAGTTAGACCATTGGCTGAAAAAATTAAAGGCCTCCACAGAATGGAAGGCTACAACAGAGCCTCAGGTGTACGTAAACGAAACCCTAGGGGCGAAACGCAAGTTGTTAGATTGTGATGTGCTAATCACAAATATAACTGTTTGTTTTGATTTTCCTGATTCTGGCACTGATAACAGCATGCTGCAGTCTGTTAAAGAGGTCCCAGAATTAGAACAGATTCCTGACCACCTCTGGGCAAAAAGTAAACATGATGTAGGCCTGATTAAGAATTGTGAGCCTGTCATCATTACACCAAAAACAGACTACAGACCCTGTCGTAACCAATACCCTCTCAGACGTGAAGCAATTGAAGGCATCAGGCCTGTGTTTGACGCTTTGCTGAAAGCTGGTGTGATTGTACCATGTGCTGGTTCTCCAGTGAGAACCCCCATTTTTCCGGTACGTAAGATTCGACCGGAAGGTGAGCCTCCAGAGTGGAGATTTGTGCAAGACCTGCAAGCCGTTAATTCAGCTGTGCAGGCCAGAGCACCAACAGTACCAAATCCACACACCATTTTGTCTCAAATTCCATCTAATAGCAAATGGTTCTCAGTTGTTGATCTCTCAAATGCTTTTTTCAGTGTTCCTGTGCATCCTGACAGTCAATTCTGGTTTGCCTTTTGTTTTGATGAGAAAATGTACACCTTCACCCGTCTGTGCCAGGGCTATTGTGAATCTCCAACGATTTATAACGCGGCTCTGAGGGACAGTCTCGAGACTCTGGTGCTGCCAGAGGGAAGCGCTTTGTTGCAGTATGTTGATGATATTTTGCTTGCAAGTGAGACCAGAGAGGGATGCGTTAAAGCTACTCTGGCTCTTCTGACCCACTTGGCTGAACAGGGGCACAAAGCCAGCCTGTCCAAACTGCAGTTTGTTGCCACAGAGGTCACATTTCTGGGTCACGTAATCTCTGCTAAGGGCAAATCCCTCTCATCAAAGAGAATTGAAGCAATTCAGAAAATTCCAAAACCGGTGACAAAGAAACAGGTGATGTCATTTTTGGGTATGACAGGCTATTGCAGACAATGGGTCGCTCATTATGCTGAAATTGAAGCACCATTAGCAGCAATCGCTCATGGGAAAGGCCTGAAAGCATCAGACCCTGTCACCTGGACTGTGGAGGCTGAAAAAGCTTTCATTGACTTGAAATTGACTTTACAGAGACCTCCGACACTTGGGTTACCTGACTGCTCACGACCTTTCACTCAGACTGTTGACGAGAAGGGGGGTTTCATGACTTCTGTGTTACTGCAAGACCACGGGGGCAAACCAAGACCTGTAGCTTATTTCTCAT
The DNA here is from genome assembly GCF_046630095.1 of Trachinotus anak. Taxonomy (NCBI): domain Eukaryota; kingdom Metazoa; phylum Chordata; class Actinopteri; order Carangiformes; family Carangidae; genus Trachinotus; species Trachinotus anak. Next base: position 433,609 of record NW_027273891.1, read on the forward strand.
CTAAGCTTGACTCTGTAGCTGCAGGTCTGCCTCATTGCCTCAGAGCTGTAGCAGCTGCGGAGAAGGCAGTCATAGCGTCACGTGACATAGTGGGATATTCTGATTTGACCTTACTAGTCCCATATGCAATGCCTCTTCAAGGGAAGCATGGCCTACAGACATGTGTTCATGTGTATCAGGTGTTACTCTACCTGCTGTTTCAGGTGTTTGTGGGCGGAGTGTCCGTTCTTTGGGTTGCTGAGTTCCTCCTGGAGGACAGGGTGAGACAGAACGCTGTCGTCCACGTCACACAGTCCTACGACAACAGTAACACGTTATTACTGACTGACTGTAGAGAAGAGGAAAGAGAGGAGGAAGACCAGGAGGAAGATGAGCAGAACCAGCAGCTCACCTCTGACCGCTGTCTTCAGTTTGTCCAACAGAGACTCCAACTCTGTCCTGCTGCGCTCACACAGACTCACCTGGAACAGTGTGAGTAGTGTTAACAGTGTTGTTAATGTTCAGTGAACAGCAGCAGCAGATCAGACGTTACCTGTTGCACAGTCTCGTCTCCATCAGCTGATCCAGCGTTTGTGTTCTCCACATAATAAACCTGAAGAACATGAAACAGTGAAGAACATGAAACACAGGGAAGACAGAACAGAGCAGAGTGGATGCAGTGACACAGTGAGGAGGAGGAGGGGCGTCTCACAGGCTTGGCTCTCTCTCTGGAGTTACACCTCTTCAGGTGTTTGTCCAGTTTGTCTTCACTCACAGTGCTGAAGATACAAACACACAGAGGACCATTTACTTGTCATTGGCTATTAACTGATCAATAATCTGATTAATAACTAATTGATCAATGACTGACTGTTTGGGGTCCAGAGGACAGATGATCCTCCTGCTGCTGCTGCTTCCCTCCTCCTGAAAACAGGAAACAGGTGGTTCATGATGTCTGTTGAGGAAAAGAAAACTCCGAGTCTAGTTCCAACTTTGCTGTGGTGGTGTAAGTTTATTGGAGTTCCAGGTCATGGTGAGCCTACCGACACAGAGTGGGTCTGGTATCAGGAACTGCTCTAGAATGCAGGGCCAGGGAACAGATATACCCTGTATTGGTTAGTCATGAGCAACAGGTAACTGTCTTACAGGAGGGTGAACTCAGTAGGGGGGCAGGGATGGCTCCCAGACAAGGTCAGAGACAAAGAAACAAAAGGACAAAGGCTTGACACTCAGGTAGTAAGATCAAGGCTCTGGTCAGCAGGGGAGCAGAGACGGGGAGGGTAGACAAAGGAGTATGATCAGGAGACTCTGACCAGCAGGGGAGGGGAAATGGGAGGGAGCGACATTTGGTTGGGATTGCCCCAGACGTGTAATGGCAAATGTCCCTTCCAAGAAAATGTATGTTGCATATGTAGATTTTCTTCTTCATGTCACAGCTCACCTGTTCAAGGCAGGTGTACAGGTTTAGAGAGAAATAATAAAAAGAATAATAATGAGAAATTAGGGATCAGTGGAACATCTGTCTGAACTAACATCTGTCTGAACTAACACCAGTCGGAGCCAACACCTGTCTGAACTAACATCTGTCTGAACTAACATCTGTCTGAACTAACACCAGTCGGAGCCAACACCTGTCTGAACTAACATCTGTCTGAACTAACATCTGTCTGAACTAACACCAGTCGGAGCCAACACCTGTCTGAACTAACATCTGTCTGAACTAACATCTGTCTGAGCCAACACCTGTCTGAACTAACACCAGTCTGAGCTAATACCTGTTTGAACTAACATCTGTCTGAACTAACATCTGTCTGAACTAACATCTGTCTGAACTAACACCAGTCTGAGCCAACACCTGTCTGAGCCAACATCTGTCTGAGCCACCTTTGTCTCATGCAGGTGTGGCTCAGGTGCAGATGAACAGGGACAGACTGTGCTACACCACTGAGTTAATCTTCAACCAGTCATTTGGTGTGAAGGAACAATGCCTGCCTGGTAATTATTTGAGTGTGTTATAGTCCTTATCTTTAAGTATTTGTCTTTTATGAGCAGTGATGTAGAATAATTTACAGCCATGTGCCTCAGTGTTCATTTTCTCACCTACAGTAAAATCAGTACCTACAAGAGGTTTTTCCTATTATTATACAGTTATTTGAAGCTAATGATCAGAAGCAGAAGTGGCAGCCTACTTAAGTACAGAAGCACTATTTAGACAATATTTAAATAATATCTAAGTGTATAAGTATTTATAAAAAGTATGTAAGCATTATTAAACAGTGTATAAGTATTATTAAAAAATGTGTGTGCGGTATTAAAACGTGTATAAGTATTATTAAAAAGTTTGTAAGCAGTATTGAAAAGTATATAAGTATTATTAAAAAGTATGTAAGCAGTATTAACTGTATAAGCACTCCATTTGTACACAGCTGTGTCTGTCCTTCCTAAAACAAACTCATTGGCATTATTATTATTAATTATTATTAATAACGTTAATATCGCATGTATTATTACTGATAGATGACGGAGCTGTAACTGAAACACTGATTACATTTGTTTTAAAATCACGTTTGTGTCTCTAACCTGAGTAATAAATAAATAAATAAAGTTTAAACCTTTATTCAGTCAGAGGAGCAGAGTTTGAGTCAGACTGTGAAATCAGTGTCCAGCTGTTTGCTCTTCATGTCCTGTTGTTTTCATGTTGTCTGAGTCAGCTAACTCAGCGCGGGTCCGTGAACTCACCATGGTCGCATGTTCTCCACAGAATATCTTTCCTCTCCCCACGATCATTTTACAGAAACGGTTCTTTTTCTCCACGAAGAACCCACACCTACCAGGCGTGGGCGCCGCCATGTTGGAAGACACGGAGGCAGCTGAACTTCCGTGCTGCATTCAAATGCTCACCCAACTGTGGGAAATACCGAGACACCACGATTTCATTTTAGACAACAAACAAAACTTTTTATCCGTCCATAAATTCTGACATTAGACCTGTTTCAACTGACAGAAAGATTATAAAAAGTGGTCAGTGCTTTAATTAATTTCATCACATCAAAAACATATTAGGACTACAACTAACAATTATTTTCATTATCAATTAGTGTGTTAATGTTTTTCTCAATTTATCTTTTAATTGTTCATTATCCAAAACGTTGGTCTGGAAAATAGTAAAAGAAATGCAAATAATGCAAAGAAATCACAATTTAGAGAAACACAAGTTGACATATTTATGTGTATTGTTTTGTTAAACCAATATTTTTTTAAACATCAGTTACATTTTTGTGTGTGTTTGAATCTATTGATAAAGTTGTAGTTGAAGCTTGAGCCTTGTAATTCATATACAGGCTTCCATACAACAGCACAGTGCACACTGCAGAAAACAAAAGATACACACAATACATTTCAACTGCCACTGAAAATAGCTACAAATGAAAAATGATGATCAAAATTTCAGTGAACAAACAAAAACCCTTGTTTAAACAGTTGGTTTTATATTATTTCTTTTTACTGAAGATGTGCTATACTGTTATAAATGTAGCTACAGATTAATTATCTCTTCATGCACACATTGGATTGAATTTATATGTTTTGTAACTTAAGTGAGTTAAACGATAAATTAAACAAAACACTTAATGTTAATTGCCATTTGTTTAAATAACTTTGAGGAATTTTCACTCTTTAGCTTTCTTAAAGATTTTATTTTAAAGCAGAAAACATGTAATATTTATTTGACACACTTATTTTACATCAGTTGTTTATTAAACTTTAAATATTTACATTTATGTAACATAATTAAAGCGTTTCAAATTCATTTTCAGCTCAGCAGTTTTAACAATCTATCGGTGCTGATTTCCCCTTAGCAGCACCTGAACGCCGCCCTCTCCTCTGATTCGCCATCCTCTCGCTTTGCTGCACACTTCTCCTCTCTGATTGGCCACCTCGTGTGCCAGTTGCCGCGTATTCCCGCCTGTAATCCGAGCGGGGCGGGGCCGGTGTGAGTGTCCCGGTAACGTCATCAGTGGACCGTCCATGCCATGATGGCGGCGGTGGAGCGGGGCGGCGGTCCCGGTTCTTCTCCCAGTTCTTGTCCCGGCTCCGCTCGGCCTGCGGCGGATTACTCGGTGCTGGTGGTGGTGGGAGCGCTGCAGCCCGCCGGCCTGCTGGAGCGGCTGCTGTGGCAGATAGAGTCAGGTGAGTTGTAGTGAAGATAACCGGCACCGGATCCACAGAACCGGACACCGAGCCGCTGCCGTGCGGTCCACAGGGCGGGAAGTCCGCGGGCCTTTCACAATAAAACCCGTGAGGATGAGCTGACGTCGCTGCTGGTGTTGTGTCTAAAACAGTTATAAAAAGATGCTCCTGCTCGGTTTATTCCCCACTTTCCCTTCGGGACTTCACTCTTCATCGTGTCCCTGGCTCACGGTGCCTCCGACACCGTTAAAACAGCGCTTTAAATCACTTTCCACGAGTAAACAAACACATTCAGCTGCTTGCCAATCAACACCGACCGTTAGCAGGCTAACGTAGCCGCTCCACGGTGACTAGTTTCCTCTTTCCGCCTCCGATTCGTTTAGTTAAACCGTTTCTCCTGAACAGCAGGGCGGTAACATGAGGGTCCAGCCACCGGGGATATTTCTAACGGGAATCGGGCTCAGTCGCGTCCTCCGCCCCCTGGACTGTCAGAGGCCATGCGGTCCTGCTCAGGACCGACTGTGGCCTAAACTCAGTCCGGTTCGGCTCCGGTGGTGTTTTCTAAGGGTCTAAATGGTGCTGAGACATCTCAGAGTTAATTCACAGAAAACTCGCGATGGACGTTTAAGATGCGAGGATGGACATTATCCCCAAACAACTGCTGTGTTTCACAGTTTTTATCTCAAATTTGATCACTTTTCAATAGGTGTAAGTCGCAGCACCGTTCTTCTTTGAGGAGGCCTTTATTTTGAAACCCCCCCTCACCGGATGTTTGTATTTTGTTCTGTAAAGGTGGGTTACCCGTCAGACACCTGAATAAACCAATAGCTTTACCTTAATTTCACCACTACATCACTACATGACCAGTTATTGGAATCCAGTAGAATTCAGTAGAGTGATCAGGCCCCAGTGTTAAATGAGGTTTAACTGAAGATAATCACAGGGTTATTGTCTGCAGTAAATAATAATTATTTCCGGTATCAGAGTATCAATCAATACTTTTTCTGAGTAATGCTCAAGTCTCCAAAGTGTCAGAAAATTATTCCTGTGACAGTATCCCAGAGGAGCAGGGGCCAGAGGATGTTTGTTGGGTTTTCTTTATAAGTGATTAATCAGTTATAAGCATAATTGATTATTATGAGAGTAATTTGTTAACTGATAGATGACTAATCTTCTCAACTGCTGAATAAACTGGAGCTTGTCACCACAGAGTTTAGATCCAGACTGAAGAAGAGGGCTGTGCTCAGATTAAAGCTCGTCCCCTGAAGTTTAACCCGTCAGATCCAGAGTCTGTTTTCAGTCTGGTTTCAGTCTGTTTTTCAGCCTGTTTTTCTGCCTGTTTCAGTCTGTTTTTCAACCTGTTTTAGTCTGTCTGGTTTTCTGGTTGCTGAAAGACAAAAGAGGAAGTGGTGTTACTAAATATTTTCAGCCTCCTGCTTGCTGAGGAGGAAACAGTTAATCTGTCAGACACAGTAGAAACAAGGAGGATGTCTCACACTGTCAGAACAACACCAGAGTCTAGTTTAATAATGATTTTTCTGTCAGTGCAACATTTCACTGTCCTGGTTTTAATCATATTTGGGATCTAATGTGAACATAGAACACGAGAAACCTGGTTATTCACATCACTGTTTACATGATCAGATCAGTATCTGGTTTCTGATCATCTGTGTTCAGTTAAGCCTCTGTGTTCTGTACCTACCAACAATATACAGACACCTGGATCAGGTGTTCACAGGTCACAGGAACCTGGTCTTATTGGAGTATTCCAGGTAACGTATCCAGGTTTCTGAAACCAGGGTCAGATGTTTACACGCACAACCTAACCAGGATACTGTTAGTGGGGTAAACCAGGTTAATCCTCAGTCTGCTGCTGTTTGTGCTGAACATGATGAATAATGCAGTTGAGTTAGTTCAGCCTGGATTCACACTGAGGAGGATTTCAAACAGTTCCCTCCTAAACTGGACTTTTCCTATCACAGTGAAGACTTTATCATAAATGGTGTGATAATCATGTGGGAGCAGTGATGTTCAGGCCATACAGACATGTTGAAGCATAATGACTTCTTAGATATTGTGTGAATGATGGAGGTGTGAGTGGGAATCCAAACGAGTCCCTCACCTCCCTAATAACAACAAACAGAAACTGATATGATTTCAGTCGCAGCTCTGAGGTTCCTGCAGCCTCGTGTTCACTGTGGTCAACAGTCTTTACCCAGGGCGGGTGGAGTCTATGGGGCTGTTGTGTCCTCCTTTAGACAGTGTTTGTCATGAGCGGCTGTAGCTGGGTACTGATGATATGCTGTGCAGACTTTAAGGTCAGCTGCGGTCACACCACAAAGTGACATGTCTCTGTTTGTGCAGCAGTTTATAGCCTGTCAGAGCAGCTCCAATAAAACTGCTCAGTGACACAGACAATAGGCTGTGACAGCTTCCTCCATTTTGGACTCACTCTCGTTCACTCACAGCTCAGCTCTGTCAGGAAATAAACACATTGTCGCATCTTGTTAATTGGAAGGACCAGGTGAGGTCAAAGACCCAGGAACTCAACTTAGCTCAGTGGGTAGAGCACCCGCCCCTTGTGTTGAGGCTATAGTCCTCAACACACCCGGTTCGAATCCCACCTCGGGCGGCCCTCTCCTGCGTGTCATTCCCCGTGTCATGTCTCTCTCTGCCCTATCCAATAACGGCATGAAGACTGAGACTTGTTCCGTCCACATGTGTTTCCATTAACTTCATGTGCAGTCGGACAGCAACAGTCGGACAATGGACAGCAACCATTGGACATGAACAGTCGGACAGCAACAGTCGGCCACATGAACAGTTGGACAGCAACAGTAAGACATGAACAGTCGGACATAAACAGTGAGACATGAACAGTCGAACAGTCAGACAGCAACAGTAAGACATGAACAGTCGGACAGCAACAGTGGGACATGCACTTTAAGACAGGAACAGTCGGACATGAACAGTGAGAACAGACATGAACAGTCGGACATAAACAGTGAGACATGAACAGTCGAACAGTCAGACAGCAACAGTAAGACATGAACAGTCAGACAGCAACAGTAAGACATGAACAGTCTTACTGAGGCTGATGTCTGTGATATTAATGGAACCTTACATCAGAGCTATTTCCTGCTGATCTGTGTCATTGTGTGTCAGCTGATCTGTGTGACTGAAGTGTTAATTGATGAGTCTTCTCAGCTGATGGATTCTCTACAGTCACACTGATGATCAAACTGGGACAGCCTGAGGACAACATGATGAAAACTATTGATTCACTGCTGGAGGAGACACACACGATCTCAGATTAGATAGAGATTGAGTGTGTGATGTGTGTTGGATGAGTCACCATCCAATCAGAGCTCAGCTGAAGCTTGTCTGCATCACAACCACAAAGTGACTGAAGACTGACATCACAAATAAAACCATGTCACAGGAGAGTCACACATGGTGTTTTTGATACTCTCACCTACAGTTAACACACCTCCTCCTTTTGACTTGATGCTGACACAGGAACAAATCCAAATGTCTAGATGTCAGGGTGCTGTGGTGTAGGATGGAGGATGAAATGAAGACATCTTAATAATACACACCAGATGGATTCTGGGATTTGTGACGCGATGTTTCAACTAGAGATCACAGTAAAATTAGCTTTTTATCTCTATCAAACTATGTGATCATTAAATAATGAGTGTTATTGTGTTCTTGTGTGTGCGTGTGTGTGTTTCAGGTGTGCGGTGTTGGCCTGTGGATCTGGATGTATCTGTTCTGGATCAGCAGCTGAAACTCTTTGTGTCCAGACACTCTGCCTTCCTGTCAGAAGACGTCCGAGGTGAGAGGAAGGAAGTGTTACTGCAGGTTTCAGATAACTGTGGTCTGTCTGACTGGTCTGGAGGTCAGAGGTCAGGATACTGCAGCTGTCTCTGGGGGTTGAGGTTTTGACTCTGCAGAGAAAGTCCAGTATTTCCACTGGAGAGTGTCAGAGTCAGATCAATTACCAGGTTTAGTTCATTTAAACTCAACACGTCAAAGACTGTGTGACACGAACAGGAAGTTTGTCAGGTTTCATTCAGATGGCGCTGAAGTTACACCTGAGTGAAGTCTGGTTCCTGCTCTGCTGTGAGATCTTGAGGCGACTGGTTGATGGAGACTAACAGCTGGTGGAGCTGATTCTCCAGTCGCTGCCATTATAAACCACCACAGAAGAAGAAGAGCTCATTGACACATACAGTCAAAGCTCAGACGACGGAGAACATTAGGAGAACATGAGGAAATCGGAGGTTTCTGTTTATTTCAGGAGGCAGCTGGGGACCAGCATAAGGCTTGCTGATTCTGGTTCTGGTTCAGATCTACAGTGCACAGTGAAAATAAAATCAGAAGAATGGAAAAACTGTACTGGCAGGAATAAATCATGATGGAGGTAGTTTCAGAGATCGGGTCTGTAACTGTTCTCAGGTCTTTTAGAGACAGAACTTGGATCACTGTGAGTGAGATGTCACAGAGGTCAAAGGTCAACATCCCTCTGAGGGATGATGACATCTGTTCCTCAGACTGAGGAGAAGTTATTTTAAAACCTGTGTGTTTGTGTGTGTGCGGACTCGTGCGTGTGTGTTCACAGACAGTCTGTTGTCTGATTCAAACACATAAACACTGTCAGCTGAGACTCTGCTGAACAGCCTGCGGACACACACACACACACACACACACACACACACACACACACACACACACACACACACACACACACACACACACACACACACACTCACTCACTCTTCCTTACAGGGCAGAGGTGTCCTCAATATGATGGTCTAAAACTGAAATTGGTCCTCACAAGGATAGCAGTACAAGCCTCCACACAGACACTCTGCAGCCATGTGATGGTCTCAGAGGAGGTCAGAACCAATCAGAATGCTCAGATGCTGAGGCTCATTAATGTATGTGATGTCATCAGACAACTGATAACAAGGAGGAAAAACAAACTCTCAGACCTCTGAGAGAGAAGAGACAAAACCACCTCTGCAACTGTTGTCCTGGTAACCAGCTGATAGGAAGGAAGGAGATGACTTCCTATTCCTACTTCCCTAACCCCTGACCTAACGTCCAGATCATCAGACTGGTCTCTGATCAGGACTTGAACAGATGTTCAGTAAAGATCCTGATGTTTCCTGCTGTTTTGTCTGTGAACTGTTTAAAGTCAGGGGACCTGCAGGTCTTCAGACCGGATTCACTGAAGACCTGCAGTTCCTCTCAATTAAAGGCCTGAGGAGGTTTTAAAAAGTTTTACATGACATTTACACAGGTGTTGAATATATTAACAAACCTGATTACTGATCTTTGTCTCATCCAAACGATTCATCCATTCATCCAAAAACTAATTTTTATGTCAACCTTACACCAAGAACTCTTGAAGCCATTTCACTGTCACAGACTAATTTCATATGTCAGAATAAAACCAAGAGAGACGCTCCCTCAGCACCATGGTTTGGTGTCAGGTGATAGTCTGAGCTCAGTCAGTAAGTCACTGGTTTCTGTCAGTAGCACATTTCTGAAGCCAGGATAAGATGTTTATATGGACAAACATAACTGGGATATAAAATGATCACATCCAGGACGCACATGTAAACACACTCACTAAATAACCAACTAATGATTCCAGCCCTTGTGCCAATGCTGATGTGCAGACTTGGATATAAAACACTGTACTTTTTAACACACATCGTACGTCCTCCTGTCACAGCAGCCAGCTGTCACCAACACACAGTCATACTTACATATGGACTCATACAGAGTTACCTGCATATATACAGAGTTCAGTGAGACCTGAGTGATAAGTGGTTAGCTCTGTGTGTGGTTGGGTGTCAGTCTGGTGTCTGAGCAGCTGATATGTTTTGTTCTTGCAGGTCAGAGGACTCTGCAGCACAGTGGAGACATCCTGGACACTCAGGTTGTGGTGAATCCAGCTCACGACTTTGTCTGTTCAGAGGTGAGAACAGAAATAAAACCTGTTCCATTTTCAAGGTCTCTCATTAAAGTTGAATTGGCTCATATATCTGAGCCACCTGAAAAGGGTCAGAGTGTCACATTTACTATACAGCAGCGATTCCCATACTTAGGCTCTACATGGTTGACCCACCCATGTTGATTAAGACACTGGGTTTAATTCAGGTAAATCTGACATTACAAACTCATTTTTGACCTCTCTCCTGTCTGAGCTGCTGTTGCTGCTGAGCTGCCAGCCAGTGAGGCACTTAGGGAACATCATTAAATTTTAGCATCTATCAATAGAATGTATGTGAAGCATTTAGGGAACATCGGTAAATTATAGCTGCAAAAACTAACTTTGGTTATACCCTTGCGCTCTAAACTGTGTAATTCTCTGCTGTGCCACCACAAGTAAACTCAACCTGTGGGAAACACAGTCTGCTTCTGGTTGAGATCATGCCTCTGAATCTGTAACATAATTTATTCCTTCTGTTGCACATGATTTAAATCCTCCTGAGCTGCAGAGCTGTTTCATGCACTGTGTTAATCAATGTGAGCTGCTCTAAACTGGAACAATCTGTGGATCTGATTTGATCAGTTGCAGTTCACCCTCTGACAGAACTGAGGAGTGTATTAAGTGTTTCCTGTTTGTATAGGTCAGGCGACTGGTCTGTGATTCATCTCGACACAAACTGTTGGTTCTTGCCGGTCAGTGTGTCGAAGAGACAGGAGACATTGTGTTACAGAAAGGCTGTTTCTCTCTCAATGACTTCATCCACATATTTGCTGATGAGGAGGTAAGAGCCTGTTGTAGTGTTTGTTTTATCTGATGTTTTTATCACACATGACTGACTGCTGTTTTTGATACTAAAAAAATATTATTATTATTATTATTGTTTATAAACCAGTAGTTTCTTTGTGTTTTGATAGGTTGGAGAGTTGTTGAGCTCAGTAGACTCATTGGTTAAGGCCAGCCTCACCCTCAGCTGTCCAAACTACGGTCTTTGGAAGGACTATGGTCTGTTGGAGAAACACAACCTTCAAGACTTCATAAACATCCAGATCAACCCTCCCACCATCCTCCCAGAAATGGAGGGCCTGCAGGAGTTCACAGAATACCTCTCAGAGTCGCTGGAGCCAGGGTCCCCCTTTGACCTCCTGGAGCCGCCAAGCACTGTGGGGTTCCTTAAACTCTCTCGGCCCTGCTGCTACATCTTCCCTGGTGGGAGGGGGGACTCTGCCTTCTTTGCTGTTAATGGTTTTAACATCCTGGTGAACGGTGGCTCTGACCCACGCTCCTGCTTCTGGAAACTGGTCCGACACCTGGACAGAATCGACTCGGTACTCCTGACCCACATTGGTGTGGACAATCTCCCCGGACTGAACAGTCTGCTGCTGAGGAAAGTATCTGAGCAGGAAGACAAGTCTACTGGATCTCAGACTGAAGAGGACTGGATGAAGAACCTCATCTCTCCTGAGATTGGGGTGGTTTTCCTCAATGTTCCTGACAGATTGAAGTCCATGCAGGGAGATCCCAGTGAGTTGCGGAGCTGTGACCAGGTGGCGCTCACTCTGCAGCACTTACAAAGACTGGCAATCAAACCTGAACTTCTCAGCCGGTTTAACGGACCCATTATAGAACCAGTTATCTTGTTTCAAAAGATGGGAGTCGGCCGCCTGGAAATGTACACACTGAATCCAGTCAATGGAAGTAAAGAATTTGAAGCTTTAATGCAGATTTGGCCAAACAGTGGATCAAATGTAAAGGGCTCAAATCTTCCACTACCATGCCTTGTTTCCATTTGTGCTTTGCTGGTCTGGCATCCATCCAGCCCTCAGGAGAAGATCATCCGTGTCCTTTTCCCAGGGTGCACCCCACAGACCAAAATTCTGGATGGGCTTGAAAAACTCAAACATCTAGATTTCCTCAAATATCCATCAGTGTGTTTGAAGGACCTAGAAACATCCAAAACTGAGAAGCAACCAAAAAGAGCAGAGAGTCGGGAAAGCCTTAAATCCCATTCTAAGGAATTCAGACCCAATAGTGCCTTACAGAAAGACAAGCTTGGACGAGCAGATGTCAAAAAACAGGAGGTGAAAACAAAGCCAAAGGCAGCAGGTGACACTGCATCAAAAGACAAGAAGGATGGGGAAGAAAAGCCCAAATTAAAGGATGGAGATGTTAAATCAAAGCCACCAAAACCTGCTGAAAAACATGTTCCAAAGAAAGATGTGTCAAAAGAAGAAAAAAAGGAAGTGAAAAAGAAGGATGAGAAGATTCCTGCTGCTGCTGTAAAGAGTGAAGAGAGTGCAGAGAAAAAGAAAGAACTTGTAAAGAAGGAAACTCTAAGTACAAAACCAAAGAAAGACATTAAACCTGACCCAAAAAAAGAGAGCAAGTGGGATGTAAAGACAGAGGAGAAGAAAACAACAAAACCAGCCATTAAAGAAGTGAAGAGGACAACAAGTGGAGCTTCAAGCGCAGCATCAACAGCAAGCACAGAAATAAAAAAATCTTCGGGTAGGAGTGGGACTACAAAAAAAGATGGGACGCTTCAAAAGAAAGACACTTTGAACAAAGGAACAAAGAGTAAGCCAGGTTCAAAGGACCAGGAAAACCAGAAAGAGGCTGATCGCTCCAAGGTGTCAACACCTGAGGACATGACAGCTGAATTTGAAAAACTTAGATTGGAAGATGACAATGGAAACAGTGGTCAAAAAGCCAAGGTCAATGGAAACCAGACCTTGACAGTGGAGAGTCCTGAAATGTTTCGCTGTATGGACATGAACCAGGAAATGGCCGCTGCCTCTTCACCTCTTGCCAAAACACCAAAAAGTGATCTCAGTGTTAACTTTGATCTTACTCCAACTGCATACCAGCCAGTCATGGGATCCCCGAAAAATGGACCAGATGACATCTGTGTGAGCTCAGAAGAGAAAACTCTAGAGCTGGTCTCTCCTGCAGATTCAGCCCCTAATAGTGCAGGACATACCCCTTTCCATCAGTCCCCTGAAGAGGACATAAGGTGTTTGGGTGAGGACAGCAGCCTCGGTGCAAGAGGGTCCAGTCTGGGCTTTGAGGATTACAACCAGGGAGGTTCTTGTAGGACCTCAGACCTGGGATCCCTGAGGGAGGGCCTGGAAAACTCCACATCCTCTCAGGATAAACAGTCCAGCCTTCTGACTCTCAGTCCTTTCAAGGACCTGATGCCAGACTCCTCTCCCACCATCACCTCCATGCCTGCTGAGGTCGGCTCGCCTCACTCTACAGAAGTTGATGAATCCCTGTCGGTTTCTTTAGAGCAAATGATACCACCTACTGCAACTTCACCCAAAGGACCCATGGGAGACAGAGTCTACTCCAACGGACACGTTAGTGACTCAGACTTCACCACAGGGATGGCCCTGCCTCTGAGGTCATCCCATAATGGGCGTTGTGGAAATGGATCAGAAGAGAACATCCATGGGATGTCAGAACTGACCTCCGATGTTCCACATGATGTTGATCTGTGTCTGGTATCACCTTGTGAGTTTCAACACCCGAAGACCCCAGAGAACCATCAGCAGCATATCAGCCCCGGTCTCGCCACTGGTTTCTCAGCAGACATTTCTGACCATAACAACCACTCCCAGGATCAGAGCAGCAGTGAATGCCCTTCAACCTACAGCCAGGAAACTCCACCCACATCATTTAGTGACTCTCTGCCGACGGCCACAGACTCTGATGTCCCACCTGGTACAGACGACTGTCCTTCCATCACTGAAGACGTTGACTCTGATGATGATTCCAGTAGCCTCTTTCTGCCCAGTCATCCACAAGATCATCCTAGTCTGCAGTATACCCACAGGGCAGGGCAGCTTTCTTCCCATGACCCACCACCAGCCCCGGTCAAGGATCTGCCTCCATTACCGCCCCAGCCTGGAGCCTGCATGGCTGATGCAGAGGCCGATGGATCAAGCAAGAATCTGAAGAGTTCAGTTGCTAAGACTAAGAAACCATCAGGTACAATGCAGAAGGGAACCTCTGGAAGTACCACAGCCCAGAATGGAAAGTCCAAGCCTAGCAGTTCAACAGGGTCACTAAAGATGACCTCCAGCCTTGACATAAAGTCATCATTCCGGAATTCACTTGGTGGATCCAGAATTGGAACTGCAAAAATGCCATCCTCAGGTAGGCCTAGTCTGAAACACAGTCTTAGACACAAAACAAATTAGAGGAAGTTTCAAATCAACCGATTCTTGTACCAAATGTGATCTATTAAGTATTAGCCAAATCTATTTGCTGCTACTGGTAGGTAACTTGTGGCTGTTGCATTGTCATTGCATTACTCTTAATTAAAGTCTTAACGCAAGATCCGCTTACTTGGTGCCCCCAAGCTTTCAGCCACATCTGATAATTGTCATACAGAAGTCCAGTGTCCTGTTACCTCTGTTTTGAAGACTTCTGATAGTTCTCTGAAAAATAAAATTGAATTCTCACAGTCCAGCCACATAAAGGAGTCCCACTAGGATCCTTCAAGTGGTCCCCATTGTATGATCACTGTCCAACATGGTCGTAAGGTTTTCATTGTCCATTTTTTGTACCTGTCTACCCTGTGTACCACTCTGAGTGCTCTTGAATAGGGACAAGGGTTATGATCTACCCTGTTCTTAATAACATCTACACCATGAACCTGACAGGTTCAACTTGGGGAGGTGGGTTGGAGCTTGTAGTGATTAATTTGTATAACTACATCCAAGGTCAAGAATGAACCGCCAGGCGGATCTGAATTAGTGGTGTTTTCAAAAGTCCGGCACCACACATAATTTTTTGTTGGAGTCATTTTTCTGTCCTGTTAACCACCTATCAACCTTTGAGATATGAACGTTAGTCCAACAGTTCAGTCCTGTTAGTGTGAGGGTGTAAAATTACTGACCAGTTACTACTGGAGAAACACTGGAATTTTCCCTGTACTGTTCTTGCAGTCAGTTATCTCCTGCCGCTCCATTTGGTGGACATTAGAAGAACTGGTTTCTGTGTAGTGAGCACTTATAATCTCATTCTTCTCACTTGTGTCCAGCTTCCAAAGTCACAGGTTCAGCAGGGTCTGAGGGTTCTGCGGTCTACGTGGACCTAGCCTACCTGCCATCCAGCGGCGCCTCCTCCACCGTGGACCTGGAGTTCTTCAGACGACTTCGTTCCTCGTATTATATCATCAGCGGCGACGATCCAGTGAAGGAGGTGTCGATGAGGAGCATCCTGGACTCCCTGCTGGAGGGGAAAGGCAGCTGGCCGGATGTCCAGGTTGGTGAAGACACGGAGTGATGTTTCTTGTCTTCACCTTCTTATGATCTGTTCCTGATTTGCCTATTCCTCTATCCTGTCCTCAGGTGACTCTGATCCCGACATTTGATTCGCTGGCGATGCATGAGTGGTACCAGGAGACCCACGACAGGCAGAGGGAGCTGTCAATCACTGTGCTGGGTAGCAACAGCACTGTGGCTATGCAGGATGAGACCTTCCCTGCCTGCAAGGTTGAGTTCTGAGCCCCGTCCCCTCAAAGCCCTGCCCACCCCACATCTAAACTGGTGGAGGAGGAGTAGACTTTTATTATTGCTATGGTTACAGACAGACCAATGAAAAACATGTTTTCTTCTGTCTGAGCTCTCTCTGAGCTAAAGTCAATTTAATGGTTAAAGTATCTGAACGAGATTGTAGTCTCTTGCATAACAAACGATTTCCTTTACATTTTGTTCACCTGTGTGACGACATGATATGGTTCTCACCTGTCACTACATACTTTATGCTGGATCAGGACCTCAGCTCACCTACTGACAAATATTAGCACATTAGCAGGAGGTGTGTCCTGACCAGATAAATATCAGTATTTCATAAACAGAATTAATCCTGGGACCATTATTCAGTTTTTCTGCCTGAGGTGAAGAAGCTGAACCTGAAAAGAAACAGTCTCTTAATTACAGATTAGAAATTATGATTTTCATGATTAAAAGATGAGACCTTCTTATAAAGAGATATGTACTTCAGAGTTTCAGGATCTTCACCTTGTAATTACACAATCTTTACTGCGTAATTTATCGATAATTTTGATCTCCTCTTTACACAATCTCTATCACAATCATGAGATCTTAATGTTGTCATTTTTACCTTGTGATTACGTAATTATGTAATTATGAGTTATAGACAATAATCAGCTGGTAAATTTCTTCATCTGGATGATTCAATCACTTTTCTTGTAATTACATAAGTGATATTTATTACATAATTATTGTTTCCTTACCTTGTTAGAACTCGATCTTTGTCACAGGATATTTGTCTTGAACTTCTCATCTTTAAGAACATCTTTTCTCATGATGTTGAGATGTAGAATAAGGTGAATGAACGTGCTGTTGTTCAGTTGATTTGTTGAAGGATCTGATCCAGCAGACAGAAACTCTTCAGATGCATGTGGGACCACCCCCTTCTATTATCAGCTTCTTGAACAGTTTCAAGGAGTGAAGGTTTGAACACGACTGCATGCTGCACAGACCTCAGATCAGATCTATCACCTGTTTGTAGTGAAGGAGAATCAGTTAGAAAAACGTAGCTTTTATTTTTACTTTGTGAGTTGTTGGTAAACGTTCTGTCTGTTATTAGAGATACAGCAGCAGACCTTCATGTTTCCCCCTCAGTTCGGTCTGTGTACTACATTACCCATGAGCCTCAGCTGTTGAACTGGTCCAAAAGTGAATTTATTCAAATGTCTGTATTTATCCAGTGAGTTCAGCCTTTCACCTGCAGTCTGGAGCTCTCTGATTGGATGGTTCTTACAGCAGTGCTTTCTGGGACTTGTAGTTCTTTTCAGAGCTTTAAAGGAGCAGCCTGTTGACTCTGAGGAGAAATCAATACATCAATTATCAGAATTATCAGTTTCCATTCAGAACGTTCCATTTGTACTTTTCTGGGGGGGTTTTTTATGTTTTTTTTTGTTTTGTTTTTTTTTTTTTTGTTTTTTTTATGTAGAAACGACTGATATCATGAAGCTAAAACTTGACCGTCCTGGAAAAATCAAAACAAACACATTTCAATTTTTAACTTATTTATTTATTTTGAATTTTCTTTTTTTTTTTTTAGTTTTTTTACAATTTGTCTTTTTAAAATTCACAACACCCTGAGTCTGAACTTTGGTACGAGTTCATCACCATCTTAGCCCCAAAATTCAACCTTTCAAAAAAATTTTTTTTTTCCCTTTGATTCACGTCCAGTTCTATAAAAATAAAATATTCCTGAGGTTCTTTAATCAATGTACCTTCAAGGGCTAAAAACCACTTGATTATTATAAAACCATCAGAGTTCAGGGAATTTTTAATGTAACGTCACGATAACAGACATTTTTATTTCAAGTTGATGAAAAGCTGCGAGTGACTCTTAAGGACCAGTTTTTATGAACAACACGTACTGTTAGTTTGTTTTCTGTCTGAGTGTTTTTCAACAATAAAGGTTAAATGTTTAGAGATAAAAGTTCTAATGTTATAACATCATCATTTAGAGAAAAAATCATAATGTTTTAAGATTAATGAGAAAAGTTGACTCAACACTCTATAATGAAGAAAACATCGTCATCAATGTGATACTGTGAACACACAAGTCAAGTTAGTTTTATTTAGAGAGAGAGCGAGAGAGGAGGTTCCACATAGAGATGTATGATAATAACAACGATAATAATAATGAACACAAACACAATCAAACAGACAAACACACTTCAAGTCGCTCAGACGACAACAGGAGTTTCCAGGGACAAAGTGATGAAGCTTGTTGTGTAGCACTGTTGTGTAACACTTGGCTGCTCATCAACGTTGTTGACAATGAGTTAAAACAGATTTATTTTGGCGTATTTCAATATTGTGACCAGGTGATTCAGATGTCTACTGTTAGCCTAGCATTAGCGTTTTGTTAATTATTACTCACCAATTAAAATAATGACCAGTTCATTTTCCAACAACGGTGACGAGCTGCTGACTGTCGCCTGTGCTACTTGTAGAATTATGACTTTATTCTCATGTTTTTCTGATGATTATTTTCATAACATTACAACTTTATCGGAGATGTTTTGTTCCAGAGGCTCTAAAGACTACATGAAAGCCATAAGATTAGAAATGTGATCTATTTTCATAGTTTTAACCCCACCCCCACCTCCCCCAAAAAACAAACAAAAAAACACACATACACAAAGGAAATTTTTACTTGTAACACTAATTTTAATGATTAATTCAAAATAAAAGTAGCCCTCTAACAATGTGTCTTCAGTGTGTTTTATTATGTAAATCGTGTTTACTTTTCTCCCTTACCCTTTTCACAGTTTAACAAATATAATGAATAATGTGAACAGAAACATTAGATTTAACATCTATAACAAATTTAACTTCACGTTCATATAATTACCTCCACAAGGAGGTTTTCACTGTGTCTGTTTGTTTGTTTGTTGGTTTGTTTGTTGGTTTGTTTGTTCATCAGCAGGATCACACAAAAACTACTGAACTGAACCAGACTTGGTGGAGGGCCGGTTCCTGGTCCAGAGAAGATCTGGTTGGGGTGGATCCAGAAGTTTTCATCACTGTCCTCAACACTGAAACAGAACATGTTCATCCGTGTCTCAGGAAATAATGGAGAGTAATCAGGATCGCGATAATAATCCAGACTTGTTGGAGCTGCAGGCTTGTGGAGGTCTGTGCTCTGCTGGGTGCTGGTCCAGTTCTAGGATCCTGCTGCAGTGATACGCTGCCCTCTGCTGGACTCACAGCACAAACACACAAACTCATTGATCAACACTCATTAATCAATATTTCGATGTTCACATGTGTGCAAACTGTGTATAACATAATATATACAACGTAAATAATATAAAACAAATAACTGCATAAATAACATAAATAACAAATATAAGAAAAAACATAAGTATCATAAAGGTTCCAAACCAGAAACAATATAAACTTTATATAAAACTTGACATGTTTTCAGATTTGTGTTTTTTTTCTTGTTTCCTTCCCTCCTCTCTTGTTCCTCCTTCCCTCCCCTCCCTGCCTCCTGTCAGCCCCCCCTCGCCAGTGGGCGGGTCTGTCTCCTGGATGTGGATCAGATGAGTCGGGCTGTGGTGGACTGACCTGCGCTCAGACATGGAGTAAGTACACTTTTTTATTTATTCTTCTCTCTAACATCCTTCATTTCCTCTTCTGTGCATGTTTCTGTGTTTCTGACGTTAACCGTGCCCGGTGTCCGGTGCGCCGTCATTGTGCGGCATCAGTCCGTCAGACCGCTGAGTCAGCGGCGGAACCTGCGCACAAACTGCGCAAAAATCCTCCTCAGACCCCCCCCCGAAATACCGGGACTGAAAACCCGGTCTGTGCGTGTGCGTGTACAGGGAGTATCAGGGGCACTGCGGCGGGAAGGAAAGGGTTAAATCCCACTGAACCTGGGCGGAGTGATAAACACACTTTATGCTCTACTTTTTTCTGCGGAGATAGACCGGACAGACCTGAGCAGCATTAGCCTTTATAATTACATATTGATCAGTGAAGGATCAGATTTGTGATCAATAGCTGCCGTCAAGATGGACATGTTAGGATTACACGACTTCCGGTCGTCCTCCTCAAAATAAAAGCACGGCTGAGTCCTGTTTTCTGCTGTGACTGTCAAGAGACTGTTCACTAAAACAGAGAAATCCAAACGGTCGGTCAGACAGCGTCGCCTCAGACTGACGTCACAACAACCAACAGGAAGTAAAATCACTTTAATCACCATCTCAGTGTGAATGAAACGAACACTTTATTTTGTTATTCTTCAGACAGCGCTGTGTAATGGGAAGTTAACTGAGGAGAAACTATGACTCAGTCAGTCAGTCAGATTAGTTAGTTAGTTAGTTAGTAAACTAAAGTTCAGATTCAGTATAACTTGTTTTATTTGCTCCTGGTGGCAGCACCTCTCCACCCACATCAGCAAATACACAACAAACAGACAATTATTGTTTCACAAATTAAAACTAGTAAAGGCCATAAGCTCTAAAGTTGATGTGGTGAAACATATATTAAAGGATAAATACACAGTACCAGTCAAAAGTTTTACTGTGAAAGGACAGAGAGGGGACAAAGGCAGATTCAAAATGTTCATTAATTTCCTTTCTCTTAAAATAATTATAATAATAATGATTTTATCATTTGTTGGTCCATTGATCTTTGAATAGTTATCAGGCTGTGGGTCAGGCTCTGTTTCTCTGTTCAGGTCGAATGAAGCTGAACACGTTAAGTGGAGGTGAAGAAGCGCTGTCTTCATTTAACTTCTTCAAAGTGACTTGTTAATATATATAAACAAGGGTCAGTCTCGTCTCACTTACTGTCTGCACCAGAACCAGCTTAGTCTTGTGATAAAACAAATCAAAGGCGCCTCTTTTCGAAACTACTGTGGTTTTATTTTGAAGGTCTGTGAGGCTCATTTCCTGTGTGTTTGTTTCGTGTACCGTATGAGTTGACAGAGCAGCTGCAGCGGGTGGAGCCTCGGGGGGCGGATTCATGTCATGACAAGGACACAGACAGGTTCAGCGTGTCACACACTGTGAAGGATGAATGAGTGAGTGAACAGTCCCTCAGCCTTTCACAATAAAAGAACCAGGAGGAACACCCGCTCCATCTGCAGCTACATGAGAACTGATAATGTTTAACTGTGAAAATCTTTTTACCAATTAATCAACTAAACGAACAATTAAAAACTTTTTCAACAATGACATGTCCAGAATAAAATCAAATGTTTAGCTTTAATAATTTTGCAGCTGGATCAACGGTCTGAAAACACATCCACATCAGACCCGATTCTCGATTCTGGTGCTGTTGTTTTTGATTAGTTCTAGTTTTTTGTAGTTTGTAGCTCAGTAAACTTCCTGTCAGTTAGTTGTTAAAGACTGAGACTCTCACAGTCTGAACTGGTTTCCATTGGGTTCAGTATAAACTGTTAGACCCTGTCCTGCTGAGTTTTGTGTTGTTGTCGGTCTGTGGTCTGAAGTTTCCTCCTCAGATTCTCTGTTGTGTTGTGTGTTGTTGTCATTCTGCGGCCTCTGCGGTTTTTCCCTCACATTCTCTGTTGTTGTGTTTGTCTCTGCTGTGTGTTGTGTTGTTGTGTTGCAGGTCTTTCTCTGTGGTCTCTAAATATCCCCCCTCAGATTCTCTGCTGTTCAGTCTGGTCTCCATGGAGACAACAGCAGCTTTGTGCAGAGCTCAGCACAGTTTCACTGCTTCACTGTTTAACTGTTTAACAGCAGCAACAGGAACACACAGCTCACATCATCTTCATCATCATCATCCTTTTCATCAACTCACATCATCATCATCTTCAGAGGGGGCAGCAGTGGAAAATACCCAGTTGCCCCAGGTCTGGAGCTTGGTCCTAAGTAGTGTGGAAGATTGGCGTCAGAGGAGCAGAGGCTGCAGGAAGGAGTGTGGTGATGGAGCAGGTCAGTGAGGAAGGAGGGGGCCTGGTTATGGAGGGCTTTGTAAGTGAAGGGAAGGACTTTGGAGTGGATCCAATGTTGGACAAGCCAGTACAGGGGTGATGTGGTCAGGAGTGGGTGAGCCAATTGCATTAGTTTATTCTGGATGTGATGAAAGTGTGGATCAAAGTTTTGGCAGCAGCAAAGGAGAGTAATGGACAGAGACGGGTGATGGTTTTTAGGTCGAAGAAGTTCAGAAGCAGTTCTGGTGGTCTGATTGTCGTGGAGAGTGAAGGAGAGATTACAGTCAAAAATGACACCAAGGTTATGGATGTCTAGGGATGGAGACAGAGTGAGGGATTTGGGACCAATGATGATCAAGTCAGATTTGTCACAGTTGAGTTTGAGGATGTTGCATCCATGATTTAATTTCGGTGATGCAGTTGGTCAGAGTGGAGTATGTTGCAGTGGTGATGGATTTGGTGGAGATGTAAAGCTGGACGTCGTCAGCGTAGCAGTGGAAGTGGAGACCAATGTCAATGACCAAGGGGGAGGATGTAAAGGATGAACAGAAGGGGACCAAGCATTGAACCCTGGGGGATGCCTTGGGACAGAGGAACAATGGAGGAAGTGCAGCTGTTGATGTTGACAAACTGATGTCTGTTTGTGAGATATGACCTTAGCCAGGAGAGGGCAGTACAGTGATGTTCAGGGAGGATTCAAGTTGGGAGAGGAGGATGGTGTGGTTGATGGTATTTAAAGCTGCAGTGAGGTCAAGGAGGATGAGGATGCTGAGGTGACAAGAGTCTGAGCAGAGAAGGAGGTTGTTGGTGACTTTGAGGAGGGTAGACTCTGTGTTGTGAACAGAAACCAGACAGGAATGGTTTGAGCAGATCATTGGAGGTGAGACTTTGAGTCCAGTATTTTACACAGAAAGAGGAGATTGGAGATGGGCCGAAAATTGCTCATGATGTCAGAGTCAAGTCCAGGTTTTTTGAAGATGGGGGTAACAGCAGCCAGGCTGAGTGTTTGAGGAACGATGAGTTTGAGTTAATGATGTCACTGAGTCCTTGACAAGGTTGGATGGGATCTAGCGCTCAGGTGGAGCTTCTCATTCCAGCCTTTATCATCATCACCGTCATCTCAGTTCTGTCACTAATGACACTGGACCACATTAATGTCTGAAATCTGATGTTGTTTATAAAAGATTCAAACTTCATTTAAACCACAGACACATTCAAAGCTCCATGGAATGAGGGGTAATCACCTGTACAACTGAACATTAAGATCTGTCTGCTCAGACAGGAGTCTCTGTTCTCTGGACTCAAAGATCAAATACTGGAGATACTCTTAGTCCATATAAAGTAAATCTGGATTCTCCAGGACTCCCCTGTGTGGAGAAACTCAGCATTCAGATGACTTCCTGTTGGAAACACATTTTACAAAAAATAGAATTTAAAAAATCAAAAAAATTAAATGATTAAATAAAAAGAGACTTTTGAGATTCATCACTTTTGCTTCCTGTGTTCAGACCATCCTGCTGCATTTTCCTGTTTCCTGACTCCTGCATTAAAACAAAGGGGTTTCAGAAGCGGTGAGCCAGCAGCTAGCAGCTAACTCATGTGACAGTCAGGCTGATCAACAGCAGCTCTGTGACACTGAAACTCAAACATCTCAAACATTCAGAGTTCACTTTGTCTCAGTCATGAGTTGGAGGACAGGCTGCTGCTGATCTGACCCTGCAGAGTCCAGATTCAGCAGAGTCCATGTTCAGAGCTGGTGCTTTCCATCGAGCGCTGTGAAGTTTGGGATCAGCACATCAGATTTCTTTAAGTGTCCACTAATATTATTATATGTCACATTGTCTGGATCTGGCCCTGCTTCGTCTCTGACAGGAAAGAGATTTTCTGTCAGTTTATATTCAGGGCGTAAGTTTGTTCTGAGTTTCAGTTTGTTTGTCCAGTTTCCTGATGGTTGATGGAATCATGTGGGCCACTCTGGTTAGTGGTTCAGACCAGTGCTGGTCTGAGGTTGAACAGTTCTGGTCTTCTTTGATCAGGAGCGTCAGGACCAGCTGACAGCAGGAACTCTTCTGAGGGTCCAGGGCTTGAGTTTTTTAAAGTCTCAGGTCTCAGTGAGTCAGTGTGAGATGAGACTATGTTCTTTGTTTTAATGATACTAATCAGTGGGTAACAAGTTCTGGAACAACAGAGTTATGGACCTACAAAGTCCTGGACCTACAGAGTCCTGTATGCAGGACCTCCATGGGAGTGTTGTCTCATCCGCTCTCATCCTAATTGGTTGAATCATGCTGTGAGATATTTGTTTGGTAAGATTTGTTTCAGTGTCAAACGTTACCTGAGACCCTCAGTGGAGCCTGATTCTGGACCCAGGTGATCCACTGATCCTTGGTTTCCTGATCTGGACCTGTTTTAGAAGATCATGATTTTAGATTTGTTTAGGTTCTGACAGGTCTGGTCCTGCAGGTCTGTCTTTCTGACTGTCTGACTGTCTGTCTGTCTTTCTGTCTGTCTGTCTGTCTGACTGACTGTCTGTCTGTCTGTCTTTCTGTCTGTCTGTCTGTCTGACTGACTGACTGACTGTCTGTCTTTCTGTCTGTCTGACTGACTGACTGACTGACTGACTGACTGTCTGTCTGTCTGTCTTTCTGTCTTTCTGTCTGTCTGTCTGTCTGACTGACTGACTGACTGACTGACTGTCTGTCTTTCTGTCTTTCTGTCTGTCTGTCTGTCTGACTGACTGACTGACTGACTGACTGACCGTCTGCCTCTAAGTTTCTGCTCATGATGTTGTTTTGTGTTATTGTCTGTTTGATTGTGTCAGGTGTGTGTTCTGTTTGTTGTTGCACAATAACCCCACTTGAATCTCTACCATGATGTCTCTCTCTCTCTCTCTCTCTCTCTCTCTCTCTGTCTCTCTGTCTCAGGGTGAGTCAGGCTCTCTATCAGCAGGATCGACTGCAGCTCATCGCAGTGAGTCACTTTACAGACTGTCAGTGAACACACCACCAGCACACATGTATAAATACACACATGTATGAATACATACAGTGTGTGAAACATGACCTCTGACAGCAGCAGATATTTCAAACCTCCAGACACACCCTGAACCTCTGAGAGCTGATCTGAGGTTTGAGCGAGCTCTTTCACTAATGCACTTATTGATCCGCCCGCACGCACACGCACACGCACGCACGCATGCACGCAATATTATCTTTATCCTCCGTGTGTTTCCTGGTGTAACTCGATCATCCTGCTGTGTCTCAGACCTCTGCAGTCACTGCTGCATTAGACGTTATACTGTGTGTACATGTGTATATGAAGTACAGTTAAATGAATGTGTTAACTGATAATGTGTGTGAAACACACAGATCAAATAACTCAGATAAAGTTTCTCTGAAGGTAACTGAAGTGTGTCCAGTTACACCTGAAATCAAGAAGAACCTTTCCAACCTCTGCTCAGTGGAATTAAATCCTTCAACTTAGTGTTAATGTGGAAATTTTGGTTGTAATTATGAAGTTAATTATTAATCAGAGTTCCAAATCAGTAGTAACGTTTGAGACTGTACAACATTGTTTATCCTTTTGATTTTCAGGATGGTGCCTTGAGGATAACTGTAAATAATTTTAGAGTTATTATTTAATATAAATATAACATGAACATTTTGTTAATTTTTGAGAAGCAATAATTGTTAATCTGCAAATGCCCAACAGTATACTGGAAGAGTAAGAACTAGAAACAGTGTTCTAAGTGTAAATAAAGCCCCTTTTCCATTGGTCAAAAATTCCTAACATGGGGCTTTTGTCAGCACTAGAAAAGGCTACAATCAAATTCACACCTGGGTCACATGACTCTGCAGTAGCAGATATTTATCAGCTCCAGCTCCGATCAGCAGTGATGTAAACGCTGATTTAATAAGCAACTAATTTTCACCCCTTTTCCTGCTGTGACGTCACTGCAGCTCCAAGATAAGTTTCAAAAACACACAATCACCAGTCAGAGCCTCCAGCACTGACAGGAGCACTAACCCAAAGCTGAGACGTGACAGATCCGTTTTACCAGTTTGCACAGTGGTTAGCAGCCACATCTAAGTAATGTCTAAGAGGTGAAAGCAGCTGAAGTGATGAAACCTCTCTAAAGGCTATAACTGTTTCTGTGTGTCTGACTACACTTCCCATCATGCTTTAGGAGAAGAGGAAGTGGCAGACAGAGATCGAGAACAAGAAACGTCAGCTAGAGGACGACAGGAGAGCTCTGCAGCACCTGAAGGTAACACAGACAGACAGCCAGGCACAGACACACAGTCAGGTACAGGCAGATATAGACAGGTACAGACACAGAGGTACAGACAGACATCAATAAAACCAGTTGGTTCATACACATAGTAAGCCTGGAACCTCTGGGGCCCCTGAGGGCCAGTTGTTAGAAATATTTGCTTGGCTATTGTTCAGAGTAATTTTTTGAATGTGTGTTTTTTTTACAGTGCAGATCCAGAGGTTGTGGAGGCCTGAGCTTTATGAGCCTGCAGACTGAGAACAGCTGCAGAGTAAAAATATCTGTTTGAACTCAGGAACGTCAGAAACGCTGCGACTCCTTTCACTCTCAGACTCACAGCCGCTGATTCAAAATAACTCAGAGTATTTTTAACACAGCTGTTCACGTCTGATCACGTGACTTATTCAGACAGAAACATGGTCATCGTCTGCTGGGTTTTAATATCAGAGCTGACCCACAGTCCTCAGTGTTGTTTTTTACTTTACTGTTACTACTTGTCCAACTGGACAGATTTGATCAGTTATGGAAGTTTATGGCTGCCACAAGTATGATAAAAAACATGAAATTTATTAATAAAAAATAGATTTCATTTTCTATTTTTGTGTGCATTATTTAAAAAAAACTGAAACAGCAAAAAGTTTTTGTTTGAGTTTTTATAAAACTCAAACAAAAACAGGATGTACAATGAACTGTCTTTTCTTCTTATCTTAAATACATATTTTTTATAAATAAAGTCTGTCTTGATTTGAGCTAGTTTGTAATGAAACTTTACATTTTTCATAATATCAGGATTCCTGTGAAATCTGCTTAAATCTGAAGATGGCCCTGACTGCTTTTATAATATTATTTCTATTTTATTATAAATGAGCTAAAATCAGGATATCATTTATCACTGTCTGTCAAGATGAAAAATAAACATGACAAGTTAATTTTACATTTATTCTCAAAATGGCTCAAAATACACTGGAAACATTTGTCAGTGTAGTTTTCATTTTCATTTCTTTATCTTTCAGTGATTATCTATTTTCACCTGGATTTAAATTTAGAGTTTATTTAATTTTTAATATATTAACAGGCTTCAATAACTAGTCTGTTATGTACCAATATTACTGACACAGCATTGATTATAGAAATATAAACCGTACATGAACACATGACTGTGTTTGCTGTGTGTTTAGTCGAAGGCTCTGAGGGAGCGCTGGCTGCTGGATGGAGCTCCTTCTGCCGGACCAGAACAAGACGAGGTCAGGAGACAACTGGAGCAGGATGAGGCCAAGACCAGGAGCCTGGAGGAGACCATCAACAGGTCTATTCTGATCTAATTAATCTAATCTGATTTAATCAGGTCTAATGTAAAAACAGGAGCCTGGAGGAGACCATCAACAGGTCTAACCTGAATTACCAATTTAATATGTAATTTTGGTAGTTTACAAAATTCACAAAATTGAAAGAAACTAAACAATAACGTGTGTGTATGTGTGTGTGTTGTAGGTTGGAGCAGGAGCTGGTCAGTCTGGAAACTGGAGCTGTGTGTCAGACTGTAACACAGACCACAGTGAGTACACACACATACCTGCATACACACAACGTTTTTGTGTGTTTTTAACATCAGATTATGTCAAATAACTGGTCATGTAGCACTGCATAGATTACAGTGGTCAGATTGTGATGGTAATTTACATTGATCAGATTACATTAATCAGGTTGCAGTGGTCAGATTACATTAATCAGATTACAGTGATCAGATTACATTATATAGAGCACAGTGTAGCCTGTAGGGGGCTTTAGCAGGACATTACACTGACAACCTCATGTACTTTGGATGTAGTTTTAGGTCTCAGTCTCTGTGTTTCCTGTTGATCTGTAGTACCTTTTATTGTGAAGTTGAACTTCCTCTCTCTGTTTCCCCCTCTCCAGGTGTCATCAGGACCAGTTAAAGGTAAACTACTTCTCTGTTTGTTTTTGTGTTGTTGTTTTCCACAAACCATCTCTCTCACTGTGTCTCTCTGATCAACTGTAGAGGTCAAAGTTCACAGCAGCCGTCAGCAGGGCAGAGCTGCACTATCAGGTCAGGTTGTCCAAGGTGAGACCCTGCTGGACTCTACTGGACTCTGTTCTATAACTGTAATCAGATTGCAGTAACCATATTACTGTACCATAGTACAGTAGTCAGATTATAGTAATCAGATTGATGTAATCAGATTCAGATCCAGTAATTAAAATAAATACAGTAGTCACATTGCTGTAGTCAGATTACAGAAGTCAGATTCACCCAGAGTGGCAAATAGTTTCTGAACAGATTAAAGTGGTAATATTAAAGTAATGAGCTAGAAAGATCACACTAGAAAATGGCATTTGTCACATTAGAGTAATCAGATCAGTGATTAGTATACAATAATCAGATTACAGTGCTCAAATTACACTAATCAGTTTACAGTCATCAGATTTCAGTAATCATATTACAGCAATTAGATTATGCTATTAGTCACAGGAGATTATTCCAGTCATATTACTTTGTAATCAGATTACAGTGCAATGACAGTATAAACAGTAGTGATGACCTCACACTCTGAGCTTCAGGCTTTACTCTGTCTCTGTGCCTGCCTCCTTTTTCCCATGAGCCTTTCCAGAGGTCAAAGTTCACAAAAGTCCTCGAATGAACAAACCAAGAGAAGCAACAGAGGAGATGAAGAGAGGTGAGTCACAGAAGAAGAAGAAAGATGGAGCATGGTGACAGTTTGAAGTCAGATCCAGGTCCAGGTCTGAACAGATTCAGATTCTCAGACTTCTCCTCATCCACAAAACCGTTTATAAGTCAGTTTGTTGATGCTCTGTTCAGCTTCAGTGGTTGTTAAATGAAACAACAGTGTACATCATTATTAAACAATATTTTGTCAAGTGTCAGTTCATAAGTGTCGTTCAGTCGCTGTAAATAAGCTTCAGTCTGTTTTAATTCAGTGAATCTCCACTTAGCATCTCGGTGTCTCACAAACAGCAGAGAGCAGTCAGGTCACAGTTCAGCTCCGTCAGTGAAGTTTCCCTCTAAACACATGGTTTCATTTCAATAAATGTTGAAATGATCCAATATCTCATCAATAATCAAAGAGAAAGACTGAGAACAGATCAGATTTAGTTTTTTCTTATTAATCATGTGACTCAGATTTATCAGGTGTTTATAAAACTGTTCATAAATAAGTTAAACCAGCTACACCTGGTGTTTGTGGTGATGATGTCATATATAATCATAAATCAGTAAGGGGCCGTAATCCAGGTTCCAGTTGAACTCAAGAACAGTAAAGGGATCAGGGGTCAGAGGTCGGAGTACATACAGGTGAAAAGGTGACATCAGCAGGAAGAGTTCAGGTTAATGTTTTTCTCAGTGTCTGTATGTGTAAGAAAGTTTTGTACATTTAACAGCTGTTTGTCTAACACCTGTCTAACATCTGTCTGTTACTCTTTCATATTTTATCCACAGTTGATGTTTTGTGTTGTGTGTCTGTGGGTGTTTTGTTGACCTTGTGTGACCCCCTCTAACCCTCCCCCCCAGCGATGTACTCGGTGGAGATTAAGGTAGAACGGGACAAACTGACGGGGGAAACCCGGGTCCTATCTGCAAACACCACACTTCCTGTTGACCTCTCTCTGCAAGGGGTCAAAGTTTATGAGGACGAGCAGAAAGGTGACAACAGCAAGTTAAAAACAGAGACAGACAGACAAAAAAAAGACAGACAAACAAACAAACAGACAGAAAAACAAACAGACAGACAGTCAGTCAGACAGACAAAAAACAAACAGACAAACAAACAAACAGACAGACAAACAGGCAGACAAACAAACAGAAAGACAGACAGAAAAAAAAGACAGACAAACAAACAAACAGACAGACAGAAAAACAAACAGTCAGTCAGACAGACAAAAAACAAACAGACAGACAAACAAACAGAAAGACAGACAGACAAACAAACAGGCAGACAAACAAACAGAAAGACAGACAGACAAACAAACAGGCAGACAAACAAACAGAAAGACAGACAGACAAACAAACAGGCAGACAAACAGAAAGACAGACAAACAAACAGACAGAGACAAAAAAACACAGACAAACAAACAGACAGACAAAAAACAAACAAACAGGCAGACAGACAGACAAACAAACAAACAGAAGGACAAACAAACAGAAATACAGACAGTAAGACAGAAAATCAAACAGACAGACAAACAAACAAACAGCTGGACAGACAGGCAGATAGACAGACAGACAAACAAACAGAAAGACAGCCAGCCAGCCAGACAAAAAAAAGACAGACAGACAGACAAAAAACACATAAACAAACAGACAGACAAACAAACAGAGAGGCAGACAGAAAACATAGACAAACAAACAGACAGTCAGACAAACAAACAAGCAAACACACAGACAGACAGACAGTCAGACCGTCAAAAAAACAAAAAGCCAGACAAACAAATAAACAAACAGACAGACAAAGACAGATAGACAGACAGACAAAGACAGACAGACAGACACAGAGAAAAAAACAAACAGCCAGACAAACAAATAAACAGACAGACAAAGACAAAAAACAGACAAGACAGACAAAAAAACTAACAGACAAACAAACAGATAGTCAGATAGACAAACACACAGACAGACAGAGACAGAGAAAAAAACAAACAGCCAGACAAACAAATAAGCAAACAGACAGACAGACAGACAGACAGAGACAAAAAACAAACAGACAGACAAACAGACAAACAAACTGACAGTCAGACAGACAGTCAGACGGACACAGAGAAAAAAAGCAAAAGGCCAGACAAACAAATAAACAAACAGACAAAGACAGACAGATAAAAAACAGACAGACAGACAGACAAATAAACAGACAGACAGATAGAGACAAACAAACAGACACAGACACAGTTTCCATGTTGTAGTAAAGTTGTTGATAGAATGACTTCTCTTAAAGTGAAATCTGACTCAGCATGATACCTGCATGACTCCTCCTCCTCCTCATGTTTCTGACAGTGAAGCTTCAGGTCACATGATCAATCTCACCTGTCAGGTGACTGTCAGGTGACAGAGTTCATCGTAGGCCTACAGAACAACGTTCTCATCTCTGTGACCTCCAGTGGTTTAACCTCTCAACTGGCTGCACTGCTGTCCAGGTGTACTGTGGTACGCTGTGACATCACTGTGGTTATAAGTGAAACACTTCTGACCTCAGCCAATCACAGTCGTCATGGCTGCTGGCTGTGATCAGATCTGCAGTCAGACTGAAGTTAAGGAGAATAGTTCTTCAGCTGGAGATCAGCTGTGAACTGTAACTGCCAGATGTCCTGATCTGGACTCTGGACCCTGATCCTGATCCTGTTTCTGTCTGTTAGTGGTTCATGAGGTGAACGGTGAAGATGGCATCCACCTACTCAGCTCCTCTGAGGTGGATGAGCTCATCCACAAAGCCGACGAGGCTTCAATGATGTCACAGACTGTTGCCACGGTGACCTCACTCCCGACGGCTGAGGTTCAGGAGGAGGCAGTGCCTGGGATGCCACAGTCGGAGCTGCCACGGATCGCAGGGGAGATCACGGGGCTGGAGGCCAAACCTCCCGGCGAGCCGAGTGTGGCCGAGGCCAGCGCCGAGAACCCAGTCACCATGGTGTTCATGGGATACCAGAACGTGGAGGACGAGGCGGAGACCAAGAAGGTGCTGGGCCTGCAGGGGACGGTGACGGCCGAGCTGGTGCTCATCGACGACACCAATGGCAAAACATCACCAGCAGAAGGAGGGAAGGAGGAGGCCAGCAGCACAGCCCAGACAGCAGCACCACCTCCGCCTCCCTCCAGTGCCCCACCGCCGACCATCAAACCTCCCGTGGCAACAGCGGCGAATAACGGGGAGACATCTGGGGAGGTGGCAGGGGAGGTGGAGAGAGGAGCAGTGGAAGTAAAGAAGGAGAGGCAGCTGTGTAAGTGCTGCAGCATCATGTGATCCTGCAGGGGGTCTTGCTTTACTATATAATAAAGTAATATAAAAATAAAAGACTTTCAGGACAAAAAAACTACATGAACTAAACTCCACCCTCTGCCCTAAGGCCTGCCTCTAACGACATTACATAATTTCCTGTTCCCTGTCACTTCATTCTCATCTGTTTTGTTGAAGCCTTTTTACTTTTGTACTGCTCATGTTTCCAGTTGTGAAGCACCTGATTAGCGTTAGCATTAGCGTTAGCAGTCCTGAGAGTTGTATCATTAACCTGCTGGTGCTCTGTTGAAGCTCCGTCAAATTAACTGTGCATTAACTGTTTCAGCTCTTTGGTTTTATAACAGAAAATAAAAGTGACCTGACAGACTGAAAACAAGAGCCTGATCTGGTCTCTTTGTTTACTTCACCTCCATCACCTCCATCAACTCCATCACTTCTATCACTTCCATCACCTCTGGGGGATGGGGGGTGGGGTAGGTGGCAGGACATGTTAGGGTCTATCGCACATCAAAACACCTGTTTTGTGTCTCTGTGGGATTCACCACCATCCTGTTTCCTCAGGTTTAGGTCAAAAGTAATCTGATTACATTCCCTCCGTGGATCAACACATCCCCCCTCCCAAACCCTCACTCACCTGGACAGGTGCAAAAACACCTGCAGTTTTCAGATGATTCTCCAGTAAAATACTAAAAAACTCAGTAGTTTGTGGGATGTTGTGAAGATTTGATCCTGTTCTTCATCAGTGAGCTGACGATGATGATGATGTCATTAGTTCTGCAGGTATATATAAACCAAAGTTAGAGGATCTCCACAGTTATCACTGTCCATCTGACAGTTAGTCCAGATTTGTCAGTCAGACTGTTGTCAGATTGACTGTCAGTCTGCTCCACCGACACAGTGAATCTATCACTCTGACCAGAGGCCATTAAAAATCCAGTACAGTTCCTCATCTACTCCTTACTCATTGACCTGATTCAGCAACAATTGCTGCTCAACCTGTTTCCAGAGCCCAGTCTGAGCTTGACATCTGACTGATCATCAGCTAACTCACAGTCAATCACCTGTTCTTGTCTCCAGCAGCTGAAGTTTAGTTTTTAAAGGATCAGACGTGAAGCAGTGAGACATCCTCAGAGACAGACACTCGTCAGTTTTAAATGGCTTCATGTCCTTCATTAACAGATCTGAACTGATCTGCTGACGATCGGTCGCCACGGTGATGACAACAAAGATGGTCAACTGAAGCAGCAGAAAAAAGAGACAGCTGGTCTGACAAGAGACAGGTGGTCCAGGTGATGGTGCTGATGTGATGACTGAGCAGTGGTGACATCCTGAGGCTTCTTCATGGTGAACAGCTGATCTCTGATCATGTCCTTAGCCAGTTTGTGCACATGTGATAGAAACAGTGACTGGCGTTAAACTCTTCATCAATGAGGGACTTCAGCTGGTATGTCTGTAAACAGAAGGACATCTGAAACCTCTTAGACCCCCTGATCCAGCTCAGCTGGGGATCCTGGTAGGACGAGGACTTTCCTGTTAGCGCTGCACTGTGCTGCTGTCATTGTGTTCATACCTTCATTGTCCTGGTTTAACTGGTAGTTTTTGTAAGATGTCCATATTTCAGAGGATTCACAACATAAATTAGTTATTTAGCATTAAAAACATGCACACAATGAAGCTGTTAACAGTGGAGGGTAAAAACAAACATTAACCTCATTGGTCAAATGTTAATGATGTTTTCAGCTCATGAGTCCTGTTTTCTCTCCCTCACATGATCCAACATCAGTTGCTTTAAAAATACCTGATAACTGTGATCCTGTTCTGTCTTTAGATTAAAACCTACCCAGGTGAACTCAGCCAACCTTTACTCTTCTTCTGTCCGGCCTTTCATCCACACACTCCCCATCACTGCACATCACATTGAGCATCCCTGTGGCTGTATCCTGCCATTACAAGCATATTAGCAATGAACAGTGGAAAAATGAATATAGCATAAAGTTGTTATCCTTCAGATGTCAGTGTTGTTGATTTACCGTGGTAACAGCAAGTTTGGTTTAATAGTGTTTGTTACAGTGCAGCCAAACAAACTGAGGTTATTTTAATAAAAAAGACAATTGGTAATAATCACAACTGGAGACGTCTGATTGAAAAAGTGTCACTTCTAACCTCAATGACAAATACACTGCTTCCTGTTACTGCTTCACAGTAAAAGCCTCTGTTTTTGTCCAGTTGAAGAGTTTTATTGTGAAGCAGCAGGAAATCTTTTGTTAGCATTAGCAGCAAGTTTAGCCTGTAACACAATTTTTGTAATATCTGATGTGAGTTTCTAAAGACCTGACCCTAAAGATCAGTCATTACCTAATTCATACAGCTGTTGAAAAGTTAAAAAGATGAAAAAAGACAAATAAATGAATACATGTGAAAAAATGCAGAAAAAACAGTTGAGATAAATAAATTATCATAAAATGTATGACATATGATGCAAGCAGAACTCATACATAATTTAATATTCCATTTTCTTTGCTCTCACAATATAATGAGCATTCATTTCTAAAATTCATCCAATCACCTTTAATCTCTGGGCTTCTTTACATAGTAAACAAGAAGATGAGAAAACTGAAATGTTGAAGGTAACAAACTGCTGATAAATTCTGATCATCTTCTGAAAGTTTGTGTCTGGGTTCAGTGAGTCTCTCATGTACCTGTCTACCTGTTTTTTTGTTGTTGTTTTCATATGCATCAGAGAGAAAAAAATCTGACACATTATCTATAAAATTACACATCATAGCCTCCATCCTAGAGAATCTTAACCCTGCTGCAGTGTATGCTGGGAAGTGTATGCTGACAGTGTTTCTAAATAACTTAATTTGATAAGTGAAGTTAAGCCTAGTCAGGTTGACAAAGGGAGCTGGGAAACCTGGTGGTCTGGGCAGGCTGCAGGGTGCCTCAAACTGCTTCATTGACTTGCCAAACACCTCTGCACCACACTGACTCTGCCTGACTGGTTGGTGTTCTGTTTGTGATGGGTTCCTCCCTCAGGCTGGAAGGAGTCATGCCACCGTGACTTGGTTTTCCACTTGACCACCAATTCCTTGGCTCTATGTCACACCCTGCTGGTGGGGTGGTCAGCAACCAGTATTTGCCCTGGTGCAAAGCACTTTGTTGCCATCTAGCACCAAGGTGTCACTCTACGATGCTTGGATGTCCAGGACACAAGCCTCATGCCCTCTGGCTGGGGGGACACACATTTGACATGCTAGCTGTACATACCTCCTGATTTCCTGCATTGTATGCTTACCGGTTCGGCAGTGCATGGTAACATCATACCGGATGCTTTCATTGAGGTTGTAGAGGAAGAGGTACTGAAAAGTGCCCAGAATGGTGAACTCAGGGGCTGCGCCAGTGGGGGTTGTTAGACTCCCAGTATGCCAATGGGGTTCACTTGTCCACCAGTGTGTGCATCCCTGTCAATCAGTTGTTCCATCTGGGTAGCTTCAAATCTTATACAGACAGTGAACTCCAGCACCTGCACAGCTGGCTGGCTTTTTCCAGTTTGCAGGCCTCCTCCCTGGGTTGGGGCGCAAGATGTGGACCCTCCTCGATGCCAGGGGCAATGCACCAAATTCCCAGGGGGGCAGGGCGAGCAGCCACAACTTGTGCTTGGCTCCAGTACAGACCAGGAACATCCACCAACTAGCTTGTTAGAAACCGTACCCCTAGCAAGCAAATGCCAACCACTCTCAACACCTCGGCCACTAGTGTACACTACGCCAAACACACACCTACACTTGCAACACGCTTGGCAGAAACTTAAAGAAGTCAAAAATTCAAAGATTGAACTTTGAGAGAACAGTTAATAATTCAAAAATTATTAAATATTGATTGTTATCCATATACACTATGAAAAGGCTGGTATATTGAGAGCCTCACACAGGGCACCAGATGCCGGGTCTGGTAGGAGTTTATTTATTATCTATAATTTATGATTATCAAAGATGATCATAAATTATTACATCAAAGAATTATTAATGTAAATTATTAATAATGAGTAAGGTGGGCTAACTACCAGAGATTAGGACTATAACCAAACAATACAATAGTCTCACAGCCTGGTTAGTTCCATTGAGACAGCTAACATCTGGGGCATACACAATCGATTTGTGAAGGGTTGAGTCTGAGCTCTGACTCTTTCAATCAGCCACTTATCACAGTGAACATACACAATAATAAGGACGACAACAGTATTTATTGATCTACACAAAAGTCAACAAGGTCAACAAACATTTCAATTGTCCACACTATACTACCAACATACTAATTAACAGACCTAGTACAGCAGCTGTGTGTGTGTGTGTGTGTCTGCATCTGCGCGTGTGTGTGTATGTGTGTGCCTGTGTGTTTGTGTGTGTTGCTGAGCGGTAGAATATTTCAGGAATGCTGCTGACCAACAGATACACACACAATGACTGACCACACCCACGACACACCAACACTAACACACACACACACACACACACAGACTCTCAGTCTGTGTAGTCCTCCATCAGCTTGAGTTGAACCTGCAGGTGAGTCCTTGTTCAGTTTGTTTCTGTTTGGTCTTACCTGTGTGACATCATCATGACATCACTGTTTCTGATCATCTGACTGGGTTGATCTATAAATTAGTTTGACAAAGTTATGATCAGTAATGAAATGAAATGTAAAGTGTATGTCAGTCCCGCCCACCTCCAACATTCAGACAGTATGATTGGTCTTTGCTGATGCTCCCACAGTGATTGACAGCTGTGTTTCTATGGTAACAGCAGTAAACGATTGTTTGTAAACAGGCTGATTCTTATTCAGTTTGATTGTTGTGACAATAAGTGAAAATACAAAATACAATCAACTCAATGAGAAGGTCACAGGTCACAGGTCACTGCAGGTCACAGGTCACCTGCAGCAAGGTGGGAGGAAATGATCTCTGACAGTTTTTCAGTTGTTCAAAAATTAAAAACCTGAAAGGAGCTCTTTACAGTGTAGCTGAGTCATCATCACGTTAAAAACACAACAGATCAGTTTGGTTTCTACATAGTGTCTGAAACATAGCTGATAATATTATTATTATTATTATTATTATGTATGATAGACCACTGATCATCATCATGTAAACAACATGTTGACGTTGGAGCTGATTCTATTGGTTTTATTGTTGCATGGGTTAATTTACTGTTTAATATGTTAGTTACGTGTTATTACAATATGAATCTGTAAAGTGACTGCAGCTGTCAGTGAATGTATTGCAGTAAAAGTACTACAGTTCTCTGTACTGCAGTAAAAATATAAAGTAGCAGAACATTAAAATGCTGAAGTACCTCAGTATTTACTCTGTACTTGAATATATGTACTATTTGTACCTCTCTGTCTCTCTCAGGCTTGATGGTGATTGGTTCCTGCTGGCTAAGGGGTCTGACTAACATCATCATCGTCATCATTGGGAGGAACCAGTCAGATCCAGCTGGGACCAGTGGAGGTCAGGATGTTCAGGTACACTCCTCCATGGCAGGTTCTCTGTCAGAGTCTGGACCTGGAAACAAAGGTGAGACAAACAAACAAACAAACAAACAAACAAACAAACAAACAACAGCTTGATCCAGCTGATTAAAGTCATTAAACTGACTGAATGAAATAATGATGAATTCACAGAGAACTGGCTGTTAATAATGAAACAGGTTTTCAGGGTTCTGTGCTCTGGGGGGTTTGGAGTGTTTGGGGTTTTGGGGTTTTTTGCAGTTTTTGGTGTACTTGGGAGACCCTCTTTTACTGAGCTGGCTAACTTCCTGTTGGCGTGAAATAATGCGAAACACGTGAGGTGATGTCAGATGTCAGAGACCTATAGGACCAGCAGAGGGCAGCAGCTGACAAACTAAACCTCACACCAGGACCTGGACTGTGACAGGTCAAGATCCTTCACTTTAACTCACAAAACTCAGAATTAAAACGACTGATGTGTCAGAGATCTGCAGAGTCTGTGGAGCTGGTCCAGAGCTGACCCTCCAGGTCCAGGACCAAAGCAAAGACACATGAACATGAGAGTCCACACAAGTACAGATGTAAAAATATGTGTGTGTGTGTGTGTGTGTGTGTGTGTTTGTGTGTGTGTCTTTGTGTGTGTGTGTGTGTGTTTGTGTGTGTGTGTGTGTGTGTGTGTGTGTGTGCGTATGTCAGTGGGTGGGTCTGTGTGTAGTGGGCGGGGCCACAGATGGGATGATAGACAGTGGACTTTGTCAGTTGTTATTCAGACTGTTTCTGCTGCTCCTCACAGGAAACTGATCTGAGGTAAGAAAATCAACTTCAATGAGAAAAGTAAGTTTTAAAAACAAATAAAATAAAATGACAAATTCATCTTTTTTCACTTGTCAACAGCAGATAAAGGTACAGTTCAGTGTTTTTCGTCTTGTGTGAAAAACTTTTATATTTTTTAATGCTGCATCAGAACAAACTAACACAAAACTACTACAAACAAAGAACAAAATATTTGAACTTTTATAAAAATGTTCTTGTGTAAAACGTGAAGCTGCTGGCGACTCCTACAGGAAACACCGGGCTGATCAGTTCTGTGTTGTCAGGTGGAGGTACACACTGTAAAGTCTCTGTCAGAGTCCTGAACTTTACTTCAGTAACAGTTTAATCAAGAAAATGTACTTCAGAGAAATGTACTATTCATGATTACCAGCATCTCTTTGACTGGTCATTTCTACTGTGGATGAATCATCTGATTTAGTTCAGTTCAGACTCAGTGAGACAGTTTGTTAAATGATCAGTAAAAGTGTTGTCAGTTCTCTTCTTCTTGTTTCTACTGTTTGTGGTTTCATCTTTAACTAAAGAAGCACTCACAGGTTAAAGTGATTCAACTGCAACTTAACAAAGAAGTGTAGAATAAAGTAAAACAGTATAAATATTGATGTTTGTCCTGAGGGTGGCGCTGCAGCAAACATCATGGAGTCAGACAAACAGACAGGCAGACAGGCATTAACATTAACATTAACACTGTCTGTCTGTGGATCAGCTGATCAGTTTCAGGTTTATTCAGATTTTCATTTACTATTTTCACTGTTTCACTCTCAGGGTTTATTTTGATCCTCTGACCTCTGACCTCCTGTCTGTCAGTTACTTGTTAAAGCTGAGGGATGTCAGGGTTAGTCTTTACTGTCTGAGAGAGAGCAAGAGTGTGTGTGTGTGTGTGTGTGTGTGTGTGTGTATGTGTGCTATCAGCAGACTGACAGAGTGACTGTAGGAGCGACAGCTTATCAGACTGATACAGACTGAAGTAAAACAGCTGTAACACACAAGACATCAGAGGAGAACCTGCATCATCATGTGACCACACACATGTCCACACCTGCACCGAGTGTGTGTGTGTGAGCGTGTGAGTGTGTGTGTGTGTAACTATTCTTAGACCAACAAAATAAAAGGGTTCAGTATTTTATTCCTGTCTCTCTAGAGAAGATTTCTAAATATAATTTACAGTCTTCAGACAAAGACACTGAACTCATCACTAGAAAAAACAAAATAAGATACAAAGTAGTTTTCAGCTTGGTTTAATATGTGTGTGTCATGGGTAGTTAATTAATATAATATTTAAAAAATAGTTATTTAATTTAATAGTTATCCTGGTGATAAGTGACCAGCACTGGTTCGGCTACAGAGTGAATCAGCTGTGTCATGGTACTGAGGATGTTCACACACAGTGACACTAAGTTTGTTCTTAAGTACAGACCTTGAGTAAATGTACTTTCACTCTATAACATATATACTATATAAAACTATACAATATTCACGTGTCTCAGGTCAGTTTCATACTGAGGCTACATTCTTTATATGTGTGGTGTCTTAAGTTTTATTACACTGTCATCACAGAGTCTGGATTCGAACCTTAAACCTTGTTCAGAATGATGTTGCTGTTTTATGATCAGATTAAAAACTCTTTGACCTTCAGGTTGATGTGGAATCAAATCAACAAACTGAGGAAGATTAAACTATGTCTGAAAATCTGTAACAAGCTTTTGGCTGAAATTGATCTGTTATTCAAATGTAATCATTTTCAGTAGTTGATTAATTAAGTTGATTAAGTAGATTAATTACTCTGAGCTCAGCTATTTGTAAACACCTCACCTCAAGGTGCTTTTGGAGCAAACAGTCACCTGATCTCAGTTACCTTCCTGTGCTGGCAGGCAGCCAACACTGTGATCACTGTTATCACTGATCAGTCAGCGCTGATAAACTTTATTGACATTCTTCACATTTCCCTGAATTCATTTTTATTTTCTCCAAACCATAAAACACAACTGACACTCTTCATAGAAATATCCCCAGCTATAGTCAGATGTTATCTGACACTCACCTGCAGTGTTTCATGAAACCATTTCTCTTTAAATCCAGACGAATCATTCAATTTGAATGTCAGCACTTCAGTCAGTAATATCAGTTTTATATGTTTTCTGATGTGAAACACTGCTAATCATAGCCATTAATATCTGACAATTACTGTTAGGGATGAAAGGAAGAGATCCATATTCACATTCATATTCTATTTAAAACTGAAAGACTTTGAATCCCGCAGTTCTTTGCCAGTATTCAGGAATTATTGATATGATGCAGAACTGAAAAGATCCCATACAGAGCAGAGCGGCCATAACCTGATGCTGCTGTTTCTATAGTAACCAACCTGTCTCCACTGTAACAAACCTGTTTCCATGGAAACCAACCTGCCTTCTGTGTTGTTTCCATAGTAGCAGACCTGTTTCCATGGAAACCAACTTGTCCTCTGTGTTGTTCTCGTCCATTCTGTTGTTTAGAAACCAACATCCTCTCTGCTTCCAATTGTAATTGACTTGTTTCCATAGTAACTATCCTCTCTATTGTTTCAGAGACTTGGTCGTCAGGATGTTCTGACTCAGAGTTTTCAAACATCAAGCTCTGCTCATCATCTTCCTCCATCAGAACTTCCATCTCCTGTTAGCCTCACAGCACCCCCTGCAGCACCCCCTATAGCACCATCTGCAGTGCCCCCAGCAGCACCCCCTATACCACCACCTGCAGTGCCCCCTGCAGCCATGGACAGCACCCCAAGGAAGTGGGTACTAAAACCCCTGTCCCCCCTGCTGCAACCCTCAGACCTAAGGACCATTGCTGGCCCCACCCAAAGTGATGCCCATGACCTGGACGATCCAGTCTTCAGCTCAGACAGCATCTCCATCACACGCAGCCATTCATCAATGGTCATCTCCTCCAAGCCGGGTGAAGGGTCCCCAGACGTGGTAGGTCAGGCCCAGCAGGTCTCAGTTTCACAGGACAGAGGCAGCATCAGTGATGAGTGGTATCTCAGCAGCCCCAGTAACCCTAGCAGTCCCACCAGCAGCTTGGGCTCACACTGTGGCTTCTACTCTTTTGTGGAGGATCCGGCAAGTCCTGAAGCTGAACTGAATGAAGCCTGGATGGTCTCACCACAGCGGCAGACTCAGCTGGCCACCCTGAAGGAGGAGAAAGGATTCAAACTACAGACATATACCAACGGCAGGAAGCCACAGAGTCTATTCTCAGATAGCAAGGGAGACCCACAGTACGAAGTGGATACAAAGAATACCATCAAAGTGGTTGGGGAGGAAGAGGAGAAGCAGCTCCGCAAGGAGATAATTCGTAGCCAAGCACCGAAGAAGAACTCAGTGTTCAAAGATCAGATGACTGCTCTTGAGAATCTAGATCTGAGCAGATCTACAAACAAACTGATAGAAGGTTTCAGTGTGAGCTACAGTCCTGTCAGCTCCATACCAGAACCTCCTCGCCCTGCTGAACCTGGGACCATTGACAACAAGCAGATCAACTTCAGTGCTGCCCGACAACAGTTCCTGAAGATGGAGCAGGACCGGTTGATGGCAGTCCTCAACCCTCTGAGGTCCTCAAAAACACATCTAAACTCATCTCTGCAGCAAGATCCTGATGTGTCCTCATCAAGGTGGGTGGAGACATTGGACAACATGCAGATAAATGAAGACACAACTCAGTTTAAACCATCAGAAGAGGGTGAGACCTACCTAGAGAGAAAGGTGATGGTGTGCCGCACTGAGGAGAGTCTAAGTAGACAGAGCAGCGTGTTTGATGACCTGGACTTTGGCTTGGAGGAGCTGATGGTCGAGGTAAGCGGTGGCAACACCAATGATGAAGGCATGTTCAATGACAGCACACAGCAAGAGAACAGGAGCTGCAAATCCATGAATGAGTGTGAGACCCCGATTGAAAGGGAGATCCGGTTAGTTCAGGAACGTGAGGAGAACCTGCGGCGCTCTCGAGGCCTGACACATAGCGACAGCAGGGTGGAGATGGTGGAGATCAAAACTAAACGTTTACAGTCACCGCTAACACCCATCAAAGCCAAAGAAAAGTCCAGAGTGAGCTTCATCATTCAGCGAGAAATCCAGAGAGAAAACCAGAGGAGGGAGGAACCTCAGCAGCAGAGTGGGATCCTGGGGCAATACAGCCAAGATCCTCCACAGCAGCTGGTGGTCATAAAGAGCAAGTTTGACCAACAAGACAAAGACAGGAGGGCAGAGGAAAGACTTCAGTCTGAGTCTGGAGAGACAGACATCTTCCCCTCTCCCTGCTGTCCTCATCGACAC
This sequence comes from Trachinotus anak, assembly GCF_046630095.1. NCBI lineage: Eukaryota > Metazoa > Chordata > Actinopteri > Carangiformes > Carangidae > Trachinotus > Trachinotus anak. Next base: position 476,143 of record NW_027273891.1, read on the forward strand.
CCTGAAGACACCAAGTTGCCCATCAGTCAAATGTATTCAGCTCCCTTCTCAATTGCAAGGGGCTCAGGGGTCCAGAACACAAGAAGTTTCCACCAGGATCAAATTACTTCTTTACCTTCACACACCTCCTCTCCCACCTCCCCAACACTAACTCTTTTGCGAGAAACAAGTTCTACTACATCTCTGTCCTGGAGGGAAAACCTGGAGTCTACCGGCCTACAGTCTAGAGGACAAGGTGCTCCAGATTTCATTGAGAAGGAGATTGAGGATTCCCTGAGACGGGATCAGGAGCTGAGGGAGTCCAGGGAGAAAACCAGTCAGCAGCTCTTTTCTCCGGTTCCCCTGGTGGAACAGGCAACCAAGATGGCCATCAGTCAGTTCTACCCACCTGCAAATACAGGTATGTGGTGCCTATGAAAGCTGGATTACCAACCTGGAAAATTGGGAAACTACACCAGTTCCTCAGACCTCCATGAGATTCCAAAGCCCCAGGCTCACTGTGGGTCAGTTGATTTTGAGTAACCTGATTGCTCTCAGATTGTTTGGGATGAGGTGATTTTTTTTTTTTGTGATCAATGTTTGATGTTTCATGCTGTGTCTTTTCATGATGGAGGGAAAATTAAGAGTGAACTCAGTTTATCTGATAGCTGCTGCTGAAGGAGAGAGTGTGGACATGACTGATGACCTAAGTAAATGAATCTTGAACCATCATATATTCATAAGTAAATTATAACAAGTTATTGCAGTTTTAAACATTGAATGTGCAAAGTGTAGCACCTCCAAGCCAAGGGGTCCTGAGGAAAAAGAAATTCTGCTATGGTTTAAAGAAAAAAGTTCAAGATGTAGGTAAATTAACATGCAAATATCCGTGCAATAAATATGAAGATTCAATCATAAGCTGGTTAGCCCAGCCAGCACCTCTAAATCTCACTCATTAACTCATTACATCTGGTTTGTTTCATTTGCACAAAGACCGTAGTGTTACATCAAGGAAGTTACTGTTCAGAGCCAAAAGATAGTTGGGAATGTAGTGCCCCATAAAACACAAGATGTTATTCAATACTTGCCTTTCATTAGTGGTGGTTTCTGCTTAGTCGTTCCACCTCCAGTAAACTCAGTGATCTGACAAATATGATGAAGAGTGATGAGGCCAAATTCCAAGTCTCAGAACAAAAGACACCTTGTAGGTGTAGGTGTAGGTGACCTCCCAGACACAGCATGCTCCACCACACAGTGACACTGCAGTGATTTGTGACCTTTGATGTCAATAAAAACAGACGTGATGTTGACTGTAATGGATTCTTTCTCTGCAGCAGGTTTTAAATCTCTGCTGATTGATATTCAAAGAAATGATCTGCTGACCAACAGCTGCCTGAAAGGAAGGAAATCATCGAACACCGATGAATGGTTTTTTAAATATTTGGGTTGAATAGACTGAAACCTGAATGGACTCTGGTGTGGACCCTGCTGTGTATCACATAAAAACCAGAGACAATGAGTAACTTAGGCCAAAGTCCAGCAGCTTCAGGAGGCTGAGGACGAAGAGCTCCACTGCAGTTTGACTGATGATTAACTGGAAGGTTTCAGCTGCACCCTGAAAGCATGAAGCCACAAAAATAACATTTGTAGTTTTGAAGAAAAACTTCAGACAGATTTGATCATCTACATTTATAGTTCTCAGCTTCATTTCTCTCTCCAAACAGGGTTGTAGTGAATTCTCGATTTCTACTAACAGTATTTAACATAACACTGGATGCGGTTCCATGGTCAGACCCTTAAATCACTGCTGCACATACCTGGTTCTCATTGATGGCTGGGAGACAATGTAAGAATGTGGTCCTCTGGTCCTTGTTACAGTCCAGCACATCTCTTTCCTGGACAGTTCTGTCACTGAGCAGCTGAAAATTACAGCTGAAAATAAAAACTCATGGGAGGTGGTTACTCTTAGTGACTCAAAACCTGTTGACTCTGCTATGGTTTAAAGAAAAAAGTTCAAGATGTAGGTAAATTAACATGCAAATATCTGTGCAAAACCTGATGTCAGTTCAATGTGAATTAACAAAGACATGATTTAGTTTGCAGAGGAAGGGTCTAGGAACCATGTACAATCAAAGATGACTACAGGATATGTAAGGGAGATTGTGTATATAATGTTACTGGTTCACATTGTAACTGTCATGTGTCTGTGTGAGTGTGTATCCATCAGTCAGAACCAATCAATTCCCTCTTCATGTTTCCATGCTGAGCTGAAGATCCACATGATGAACCTTCACATCACAGAGAACTGTTCAGGTCCAGTATGAGCAGGTGGACAAACCTGTTCACACGGACACGACTGTTGGTCTGATACAAATTTTCTGTGGTCACTCAGACTGCCAACCATCTGCTGAGTGTGCGTTATCAGACTGAAGTGTGTGTTGGATCATGTTCCAGCATCAGAGACACATCTTCAGCTGCTGTGAACTGAAACATGATGGAAACAGCTCCACCTGCAGGACACATCATTCTGATCCTCAAATACAGTGACCTCTGACCTCTATCACTGTGTCTTTCACATTGTGTTGCTCATGATGTTGCTCATGATGTCACTCACGTATCTTCAATTCAATTCAATTCAATTCAATTTTATTTGTATAGCCTCAAATCATAATATACATTATCTCAAGGCTCTTTACAGGGTCAGGTCAAGACCTTTATTATAGAGAGAAACCAACAGTTCCCACAAAGAGCAGCGCTTGGCGACAGGGGGGAGGAAAAACTCCCTTTAACAGGAAGAAACCTCCAACAGAACCGGGCTCAGGGTGGGCGGCCGTCTGCCTCGACCGGTTGGGTTTAGGAGGAGAAAGGGTGGGTGGGAGGAGGAGAAAAGAGAGAGAGAGAGACCAGGGACAGCTGTATAGGTAATGGAGTTATCATCTTCCTTCCTGTTGTTTCAGATAAACCTGTCAGACTGTCCTCTTCCTCCTCCCGTCCCTCCGTCCGTCTGCCCTCCATCTCCTTCATCACTGCTCAGCCCTGGACCACCTCGCCCCCCCCAACCTCCTCCTCCTCCTCCTCCTCCCCCACAGTGGTCCGGTCAGCCCGGCCTCCTCTCAGGGGTCTCTCAGAGACCCTAATGCAGGACTTTGAGGACAGACGAGTCAAGCTGAAGCTGGAGGAGAGCTCAGTAAGTCAATAGCAAGGCTCTTACTTTGAAGGTTTTGTGTCTTATCCTGTCAGTTATAGTTAAGTTTGTCAGAATAAAGTCATCATCCAAACAGCTACTTCCTGGTTTTCATTTCCTTTATCTTGGATATTTGTGTTTCAGTGGAACAGCTTCAGGTGTGTCTGGAGGCTCAACAACCTCTTGACCCACCTCTAAATCATAACTGACAGAAATAATTATCAAAACTACCAAATTCATTCAGGCTCTCACCAGACAGGAGCAGAGTCTATCTGAAGAAGGTTTGAGGCTTAATGTTTTCTCTCTATGTTTTTCTTTCAGTATGCAGGAATCCAACCGATTGATGATGTCAACAATGAGGTAGGACCAGGCTTCTTGTAAAGGAGCAATTGCACATTCTGGAAACAGTCTAATTGACACTTTTGTGTCACGCTCCTCTCTGTGGGGTACAGCAGATGACATGGTGACTCTTCCCACAGTGTCCAAAAAGCACTGCAGAAGCTGCACAGACTTCTTTATGCTAAGCTAACCATGTCCTGACTCTGCTGACCCCACGAGAGACTGAACGGTTCCTTTAAGGAAGTTGCTCATTTCAAACTTTGTGAAGAAAAATTAGTGTTTAAGGCTGAAGGCTGAGGCTCCATCTCTGTGTCCTTGTCTTCTTGTCTTCTTGTCTCTGTCTCTCTGTCTCCTTACCTCTTTCTGTTTTGTCTCCTTGTTTGTCTCTGTCTCTTTGTCTTCTTATCTCTTTGTCTCTTGTTTTTGTCTCTTTGTCTTCAGGTTGTTGAGTCAACTCGAGTCGTTCGACATAAAAACCAGCGAGCACTGCAATGGGAGGCTGGAATGTTTGTCAACCAGGAGAACCAGCAAGACCAGCAGGACTAGTTCCAGGACCAGATCCAAGACTAGGACCCACAGGAGGACTTTAAAATGATTTTAAACTGGAGCACTCAGATTGATCTTTTAAAACATCATTTCCTTTCCTCTTCCCATCAGCTGAGCACCACAAACAGATTCAAACTGTCTGATTAGTGTAGAAAAGGGATGAAATCTGCTGAAACAAATATTTAAACTGAGTGAAGCAGCACTTTGTTCATCTGATGACAGTTTCTGATTGTTTTCATCATAACCAGCCAGGACAGTGTGTGTTTGTCTGTGTGTTTGTGTATCTGTGTCATCACGGCAAAATGTGGTCACCTACTGCAGCAGGAACAAGAATGTAGTACTAACTGCTGAGTACAGATGAAATAATGAAGTACCAACTACTGAGTACTGATGAAATAATGTAGTTCCAGCTACTGAGTACTGATGTAATGATGTAGTAATAAGTACTGTGCCCTCAACTCCAGCATCTGTCACAGATGTGCACAGGAAGAAGATCTTCTTCTTAGTGACCTACATGTCAGGTGTCCTCTCTGACAGAGACAGGTTAGGGTAAGATTACCTGCCAGGTGAGTTTGAGAGGGGAGAGAACCTTGGATAAACAGTGGAATCTGTCTGCAACAGAAACATGAAAGCAACAATAACCCTGAGACTCCAGCTGTGAATTCAAAGAGGACAGATGTGGCTGTTTGTTTGATGCTAATGAGCAGTTTGAGATGCTAAACGCTCCTCTGTTGGCATCATCAGATGGCTGTCAACATGTGGACAGCTTTGGTTGAGACTGATGTGAACCTTCAGATGAAGGTGGGGTGGGGGGTCAGGGGGTAGATTCCTCTCAGAGCTTCATGGCATCACTTCCTGTCATGTGCATGACAGGAACATCTTTAAATATGTTAAACTACTGCTCTGGGGCTGTGGGATGTTCTTCACTGACCCCGAGGATTCATCTGTTCACAAAGATTGAAATCATATTTGAATTAATTCAACTTCTCCCCTGAACGCTTGGTCTGTGTTCTGTCATCAACAAATAGGTAATTCACCACCAATAGTTAGTTAATTAACTAATTCATCTATAGGAGCATTTTGGAAAAAGTGTCATAGTTTAAATGCTGCACACAGAGAAAACACAACCTGCCTGATTTACTACAGTGTTAGTGCAGTGTCCTGTAGTACTTCATCTACTGTCCTGCAATACTTTGCTTAGGTTACAGGTATGTTTACCTGTGTAACACGTAGGAAATGACCTCATCATCACATCATTATTCATTAGAATAACATAACAGGTAATTCAATTTCAATTCAATTTTATTTGTATAGCGCCAAATCATAATATACATTATCTCAAGGCACTTTACAGGGTCAGGTCAAGACCTTACTTTGTTACAGAATAAACCCAACAGTTCCCACAAAGAGCAAGCGCTTGGCGACAGGGGGGAGGAAAAACTCCCTTTTAACAGGAAGAAACCTCCAACAGAACCGGGCTCGGGGTGGGCGGCCGTCTGCCTCGACCGGTTGGGTTTAGGAGAAGATAGAAAGAGGGGGAGGGGGAGGAGAGGGGAGAGAAGAGAGAGAGAGAGAGACCAGGAACAGCTGTGTCGGTAATGGTGTTATCAATAATAATGACAGGTAACAGTGGTTAATAGTAAAGATGAGTAGTGGTGGATCTGGGTCCTGCCGCTCCCGGGGCAGAGATACCTGCAGAATGAGGACAGAGAGAGGGAGAGAGAGGAGAAGCACAAACTACGGGAGAGAAAAAATACAAAGTTAATGGCATGAAGTTATCGAGAGAGAGAGGGGGAGAGAGACAGAAATAGAGAGAGAGCGCCCAGTGAATCATGGGAATCCCCCAGCAGTCTAGCTCTATAGCAGCATAACTAAAGGATGGGTCAGGACATACCCGAGCCAGCCCTAACTATAAGCTTTACTAAACAAGACCGTTTTAAGCCTGATCTTAAAGGTAGAGAGGGTGTCTGCCTCCCGAACCCACACTGGGAGCTGGTTCCACAGGAGAGGAGCCTGATAGCTGAAGGCTCTGCCCCCCATTCTACTCTTACAAACTCTGGGAACCACAAGTTGACCTGCATTTAGAGAGCGAAGTGTCCTATTGGGAAAATAGGGAACTATGAGCTCTCCAAGGTACGATGGTGCCTGACCATTAATGGCTTTGTAGGTGAGGAGGAGGATTTTAAATTCTATCCTGGATTTTACAGGGAGCCAATGCAGAGAAGCTAACACAGGAGAGATGTGATCTCGTTTCCTAGTTCCTGTCAGTACTCGTGCTGCCGCATTCTGGATCAGTTGGAGGCTTTTTACTGAATTTTTGGGACATCCTGACAATAAAGAGTTACAGTAGTCCAGTCTTGAGGTAACAAATGCATGAACTAGTTTTTCAGCTTCCTTTAGACACAGAATGGGTCTGATTTTTGCAATATTGTGCAGGTGGAAGAAGGCTGTCCTAGAGACTTGCTTTATATGTGAAGTAAAGGACAAGTCCTGGTCAAAAATGACACCAAGGTTTCTGACTGTAGCACTGGAGGCCAGGGTGATGTCATCCAAAGTCAGTATATTATCACATAGTGTATCTCTGAGGTGTTTTGGGCCAATTACAATAACTTCAGTTTTGTCTGAATTTAAGAGTAAGAAATTACTGGTCATCCAGGTTTTTATGTCCTTAAGACACACCTGAAGCTTGGCTACCTGGTTAGTCTCACCTGGCTTCATGGATAAGTACAGCTGGGTGTCATCTGCGTAACAATGGAAATTCATCTGGCGCCTCCTAATAATGTTTCCCAGAGGGAGCATATATAGACTGAAGAGCATTGGTCCTAGCACAGAACCTTGTGGAACTCCATGACTAACTTCTGTGATGATAGAGGAGTCATTATTAACATGAACAAACTGGAGTCTGTCTGACAGATATGACTTAAACCAGCTTAGTGCGGTTCCTTTGATGCCGACCATATGTTCTAGTCTCTGTAATAAAATCTTATGATCGATGGTGTCAAATGCAGCACTAAGATCTAGCAGGACAAATATAGAGACAAGTCCATTGTCTGAGGCTATGAGGAGATCATTGGTAACCTTAACCAGAGCTGTTTCTGTGCTATGATGGACTCTAAAACCTGACTGAAAATCTTCAAACAAACCATTCCTGTGCAAATAATCACATAACTGGTTTGCAACAACCTTCTCAAGGATTTTGGAAATAAAGGGGAGGTTGGATATAGGTCTATAATTGGCTAAAACATCTGGATCAAGAGTAGGCTGTTTAAGTTGCACGCAGTGAGGCTACAGTACTGTCAACAAGATCATCAACCTGTGTGGATGTGAAGTTAAGAGGGCTGTTCCCTACTGCATTGATACATGGCAGTGGGCTAAGTACTGATGGGATTCTTTCTTTAAATTTGCTAACGGTATTGTCAGAGAGACACCTGCTGTAATAGATTTTTTCCCCAGATGCTGTGTAGTCCATGACTGAAAACTCAAATGTTAACAGAGAATGGTCAGATAAAAGAGGGTTTCTGGGAGAAACTGTTAGATATTCGATGTCAATCCCATAAGTCAGAACCAGATCACGGGTCTGGTTAAAAGAGTGAGTGGGTTCATTAACTTGCTGAGAGAAGCCAATTGAGTCTAATAATGAATTAAATGCAATACTCAGACTGTCACTTTCAACATCTACATGAATGTTAAAATCACCCACCATGATAACTTTATCTGTGCTGAGAACTAACTCAGATAAAAAGTCTGAGAACTCAGATAAGAACTCAGAGTACGGGGCAGGTGGACGATATACAGTAACTAGTAGGACTGGTTTTTGTGTCTTCCAGTTTGGGTGTGACAGACTAAGAATTATGATTAACTTTAGGCTTAGGATTTATTAGTAAATTGGAGTGATAAATGGCTGGTGATGTATGTAATGACAGGTCATAACAGGTAATAAGAGGTAATAACAGGTGATACAGATAATAACAGGTAATAACAGGTAATACAGATAATAAGTGATAACAGATAATAACAGGTGATAACAGGCAATACAGATCATAACAGGTGATAACATGTAATAAAAGGTAATACATGTAATACAGATAATAACACGCAATAACAGGTGATACTGATAATAACAGGTAATAACGGGTAATAACGGGTAATAACATGTAATGCTGATAACAGGTAATATCAGGTAACACAGGTAATATAATGTAATAACAGGTAATACAGGTAATAACAGGTAATAACAAGTGATAACAGGTAATAACAGGACTCCAGTTTAGGTAGTACCTAAACACATGATCCTTCTACAGGAACTGGTCACATCATCTGAAATGTTCCCAGTGTTTTGTGGAGGAATCTGTTGTCGTCCAATCAGATTGTTTCACACTTTGATCCACAAACACTCACACTGAATACTGATCCAGATCCTTCAAAATAAAAGGTTTACAACACACAGAAGCACACATGCTATCAAAGTGATCTCAAAGGAGTTTTAAATCGAAAGCAACTGGACTTTCGATTTAAAACTCCTTTGAGATACTATGACCTGGACAAATGAGAATATTCACAGGCTTATCAAAGTGATACATTACCACACACACACACACACACACACACACACACACAAAAACCACACACACACACACACTCTCTTGCTTTCTCTCCCTCTCTTTCTCTCTCCTCTGGTCACTGTTGCCATGGTGACATGCTGGCTGCTTAATCGCCTCCAGGAAATAAAGAAAGGAGAGGTGTGTGTGTTTGCTGTTGTGTGTCCTTGTGAGGACATTTAGTCTGGTCCTCATATTGAGATTGCAGACTTGGTTTAAGGTTCAGGTTAGAACCAGGTTCAAGGTTAGTTCAGGGTTGGGATGACAAATGTATTTGTGGCAGTTAAAGTTTGTCTGGAGATTGTATTATATCCATCAAGGACCTCACAAGTACAAGTACAAAGCATATCGGTCTGTAGTGTTAAAATTCTGTCCTGGTGACCAGGACCAGTGGACCAGTGCTGGACCAGTTACCTATGTCTCTGGTCCCAGCTGAGGAGCTTCCTGTTTTACTTCCCTCCGTTTCCTCTGAATAACTTCTGTCACTAACAAATCTGGGCAGCCCCCCAGTTTAGTAGCTCGATTCACACGTGTGTGTGTGTGTGTTGGAGCTCTTATCTTGACATCATCTGTCAACACCGTTGCCATGGAAACTGAATAATGAGCCTGGAGGTGCAGTACATGGAGCTGTGGAGCTCCTTGTCCTCCTTCCAGATCCAAAGCCTGGTCGAGTCATGCTGAAGTGTTTCAGAGGCTGGAGGAGACCAAAGATCGTTCTCAGGGAATGCTGGGTAAAAAATAAAACTTTGATCCCCTCTGAGGAGCTGAACTTCACATCAGCGGAAACTGGGAAACTGAGAAATTACAGAAAAAATCGAGATGCTGATGCATCCAACTGGACCATTAAGGTATGAGAGTCAGAACAACTGTAATTGGTTGGTTTAACCAGACGCCCTGTGGGACCAAAACCTCCAGAAAGCTGAAAAGATAGAGAAACAATAAGGAGAGAAATGAGTCTGAGGCTCTTCAACTGAAGGACCAGAGAGGAAATGAACTCCTTCAACTTAAATGTTTTCCTACAGAAACTCTGAAGAAAGAACAAGTGTTTTTATCTTGTTCACATGAGACTATAAAGGAGAGACCAACTGATTTGTTTGAAAGAACCTGTACCTGAACATCAATGAGAGAACCATTTGTAAACACAAGGTTCTGACTTTAAGCCCATGATAACAACTGATGATGAATATTAACTGTTTTTCTCAGGATGTCAAAATAAATAAGGATAAAATAAAGTAAATAAGGATAAAACTGAATCAAACAGGAAAAAACAAAATAAAATAACTACTGTAAACACTGAGTGATCAAGAGGAAGTTTTAATGGTGAACTTTGATCTGATAACCACAGAGCATGCAGTATCCATCCTTCAGTTTCAACTGATTTTCGTCTTTATAGCAGCATTTTTTTTTTTACATTTATAGAATCCAGAGAAATTAAGCTTCATGTTTTTACATTCAATGGAAACATTGACTCTTTTCAGTTCAGTTCTCAGAATAAAAAAAAACATCTGATCTCAAATCAAACTGTCGACACATGCAACAACACACAGACATGTTAACAACAGGGACAACTCAGAACCAGCTCATCAGGATCTCATATTTACAGATACACTCTGTGATTCAGACAGCAGGGCTCTGAAACACTGAGGACAGTTCATCACAGTTATTAGTTTACTACAACAGAATAATAAGTGTGTTGTCATCTGGTAACATTAGGATTTTTCATTCCTAAAATTATATATATATCACAACTTAATTTTTAAACTTTTAAAACAAGTGGAGTATTAATACTTCAAGATGAATGAGCCAATTCTCAGAAAATATATTTTCCTCAAATTTGTTTTCTTTGTTACGAACTTAGAAATTTAAAGACAGTTTATCAATTTTGTGAGCTACAACTTGTACACACAAGATACTCAGCTGTATTCACCAGTTAATAACCTATTAATAACAGTTAATAACAAGTTAATTATGTTCATACTGTTACTAAACAGTTAATAACCTGTTAATAACCTGTTAATAACAGCCAATAATGTTACAAAGCCATTAATATCCACTTAATACAATTAATAACCTGTTAATAAACTGTTAATAACCTGTACCCATGAGATTCTCACTTGCAGAAATGAGATATGAACTCAAACTTTTGTGTTTGGGCACTGACACGAATCACAGACTATATCTTTAAATTCTGAAGATCAATATCTATATAAATATTTAATCTCATATTGGTCCATTCTTAATAAATACACACATTCACACACAAAAACACAGGCTCATCCAATCAGAGAACAGCACACAAACAAGCCAACATGCTGAAAATCACTATAGCCACCGAGCCATAACAACAGAAAGGCAACAACACACTCGTCCAGGTAATATACAATCGCGCAGCCACACGTCTCAGTGTCCACGGTGTTCACACCGTCCATGACGGCTGATCACAGCTGGTGCAGTCATCGTGGTTAGTGTGAACGCAGAGGAAACAACAGGAGCTTCACTGCAGGTTTCAGGTTTGTTGCATGTTTGTGCTTCCAGAATGAATCTTTGAAATTGTCTCTGTGCTCTTTGACTTCAGATTATTCACAGAATGAGTTGCCATGGAAACTGCCCAGCTTCCTGCTCGGAGGCTCAACACTGTGGACAGTTGTCTCTCACTGAAGATGGAGGTGATCCATCCATCAGATAAATTCTCTGATGGATCAGACTGTCAGTGCTGCAGTGTTGTCTGCAGTCTGTCAGCTGATGAACAAAGATAACTTTACACATTGCTGTACAACATATACAGTGCAGGTGTGCACAACTCTGTTCACTGTTCAGTTCACACATTGTCAGATTAATGGAGATTGGAGGTCACTGAATCATATGGAGGGTGAAGACCAGTAACAGCTGGAACCACCAGATCTGCTAAACACCAGATCAGATGTTATTTGATGACCTTTCAGTAGAACTGGAAGTCAGACAAAGGTTTCATTCTGAGCTATAGTTCAGATTTTAATGATGATAATCTACAGTTGCCTTTTTCCCAAACGATTCCATCCATTACGTGTCATTATATTATATTATACAGCTGTTCCTGGTCTCTCTCTCTCTCTCTTTTCCTCTCTCCTCCCCCCACGTCGAGGCAGACCCCCCCACCCTGAGCCCGGTTCTGTTGGTTAAAGGGAGTTTTTCCTCCCCCCTGTTGCAAAGTGCTGCTCTTTGTGGGAACTGTTGGGCTTTTCTCTATAACAAAGTAAGGTCACGGCCTGACCCTGTAAAGTGCCTTTAGATAATGTATATATATCTCACAAAGAGCAGCACTTGGTGACAGGGGGGAGGAAAAACTCCCTTTAACGGGAAGAAACCTCCAACAGAACCAGGCTCAGGGTGGGGGGGGTCTGCCTTGACTAGCTGGGTTTTCACTGGGGAACAGTGAGACAATCTGATGCTCACTTGTCTGCATCATGTCCAGTTAGCAGTCAGTGTAAGTCTGCAAACCTAACTGTTCCAGAGGCCTAACCTAAAGCTAATCCCAGAACCTGAAGACGCAGATTCCGGCCTGATGATGACCAGCGATGAAATTGCCTCAATGCTCTGACAAATTATAAGCAACAAAAACAACACAGTTTCTTCTTTGTCCTTTTACATTATTGAATCCTACCACAACCAATGGTCACTGCTCCACGACCTGCAAGTCATCACTGCATCATCAAATAAAATTGAATCGAAAAAATTCCACCTGCCAAACATCTCCAGACTCCATTGCTTCCTAACTTCATCATTTGTTACATCTTGTCTGGATTACTGGACAGAACCCTAATGGGACAGACCAATAAGACCTTGAACAGACTTTCGTTAAGCCATTTGTTTCTTGTTTTCTGTGTTGCATGATGTGATCAATGTTAAAAACTGAATGTATCATTATTATTATACATTTAACTGTACCATTCCCTGGTGGGCACCATTGGACAAACAGGTCTGATATTGCAAGAGTACTGGGCTCTGTTAAGATCCTGTTTCTGCAGATAAAACATCTTAAATAGGGGAAGACCGCCCAGAGTGTTGAGCCTCTGCACATAAAGCCTGACTCTCCTGGATGGAAACTTTAATTTCTTGCAGCTCCTTCCTTCCATCACATTTAGCCAAAGAAATGCATAGCAACATGGTCCACACTGCTGTCCGGGTACTGTGCTGTTAGTGACCAGTTTTAAGATAAGGCTTTTGTTTTGAAAAGCTAAGAGACTAATCCTTGAACCTTCGTCCCTGCAAACTCTTGTAGTAGTTCTCCTGTTCAGTCTGGTTACGAATCTCTCGATCCAACAGAACTAGAGCTGTCTTGCGCCTCATGGCCATCTCCCTGCGCTTAGAGTCCACTGATATCTCCACCTGGGGGTGAGGTGGGGGCGGGGCTGGGTCGGGGTCAATGGTGGCGCATGGCGATGCGGATCTGTGTGGCCGGAAGCTGCTGCCACGGGCAGCTGAGTCTCCTCGGTTCAGGCTGTTGAGGTCATAGGTGTCTTGTGGGTCGCTCCCATTGGACACGCCCGCCCACTCCCATGGGTTACTGTTACCTGCAAGGGATGGGGCCTGAGGAGGGGCCAGGGCTTGGACAACAGGATGGTGGGGGGCGTGGGCGTCCACCGTGATGATACCTGGGCCCTCCCGCTGCTGCTCAGAGGGGGGGCGGTAATGTGGCGAATCAGCTGTGGAGGAGGTGCCAGAGCAAGTTGAGGTGGTCTCAGAGGACTTCTCCCCAGAGGAGGATGAGGGGAGGAGGCCCTGCTGCTTTGACATGGCAATGACCTGCATGAGTCGTGGCTGGTTGGTGGCACTGCGGGCCGACCCCTCCCCACTTGTCTTCTCTCGGATGGCAAGCCACTTGGCCCGGGTCAGGGCACTCTTTGGGGACACTGGTGGGGGTCCTGCTTCGGGAATCTGTGGTGGTCTAGGAGTTGCCACAGCTTTGGCACCCCCTGGAGGTGGAGTGGGGTTGTGACTAGAGGCTGCCCTGCCAGACTGCACTGCAGGTTGGTAGACAGGGACCTGAGACCCACCATCATCGGTCCCTACAGAACCCACCTCAGAGCCATCATCACTGGCTTCGCGCTCCGCCTCGTCCCGGACACTCAGGCCTCTCATCTCCATTGACTTCTGCTTCCACTCTGACACCAGCTGCTGCGACCGCATTGGGTCCATGGGAACCTGTACAGCCTTAAGACGGCGCTGCACTGGCTGGACGGGCTGGACAGGTTGAACAGACTGAACTGCATCCACCAGTCCCTCATTGGCCCCCAACACCCCATTAACATTCATGCTAGCCCTTGGCAGCGTATTACTGAAGGTCAGCATGGTCTCTTTCCCCATGGGACTGCGAGGAGCTAGCAGTTCCACGTCAACACTGGCTCTCTTCAAGCTCCCCATTGAGGTCTTCTCCCTCTGCAAGGGGCCAAGGCCCTCCAGCCTGTCCATTGGGGCTGGAGCTGCCGCTATCTCATCATTACTCTCTGAGGCAGAGGCTGGGCCCTTGTTGTAGACGGACTCGTGTCCTCGCTCCGTCAGTGCTCGAAGAGGGTCTTCTTTTGGAGGTGGGGGAGGCGGGGCCAGAGTGATGTCATCAGAGGACTTGAAGTTGGCTACAGCATGAAATGCCTTAAAGAGGAAAATAAAAACATATCAGAGTGTTTGAAGGAGGAGGAATAAAGTAAATAAAGTTAGTAAGTAAATAAAAGTCTCACTGTAAACCATCAGGTACTGAACCTGGTCCAGGTCTCAGGTCCTCAAACCAGCTGTAGTTACACTTCACTGTTTACACACAACTGTCCTCTTTACAATTTTTTTATGTTTCCTTATCTGGATCATAAAAATCTTTTTCTAGTCCACAACAACAGTGACATCATTTCAACAATCAGCTGTTTGATTCTGAACCAATGATTCTTCTTCTGATTTCGACTGTCTTATTTATTTCTGTCGATTTAGTTGAAATGTTGATGTGTTCACTTATTATAAGAATAAAGACAGACTCAGTAAAAATGATCTGTTTTAAGCAGTGAGTTAAAATCTGTTTACATGTTACAGCATAAGTGACATAAAGCATGTGTATATTGCGGATGTGACTTCTTCTGCTCTGAGAGGAGAATGAATGTCACTCAGTAAAACACTGGTCTGGTTTTCCTTTCAATCACTAATAATTTATTGATCCAGTCACGGATGTACTCAGAATCACTGACAGGGACTTGGAGCAGAGAGAAACTATGTATTGTCATGATACTAAACATTGTGCAACACTGATGGTTTGTGAATTAATGTAACAGATTTTAATGTAATTTAAATGTTTTACAGAAACAAAAGTTCAGTAACACTGAGGAAGGAGATGAGGAGGCGGTGAGACCTGGACATATGACCTACGACCTCTTTTTCACAGTTTAGAATGAAGCAGAGCAGAGAGGAAGGTGTCACTCTTCATACTACATCCCCTGACTTCCTCCATTGCTCCTGACATAATTACTATGGCCACTAGAGGGCGCCTCACAATAAAACCTACCTGATATCCTAGTCTGAAAAACACAAGTTTAAAGTTTAGCTGTGGCCGCCTCAGAGCCTCCACGGTGGTAAACGAAAACACATGACCTCCATGATCAGCTGACCATCATATGAGCTGTAGAGACGTTGTCCAGTCACTGATGCGCCATCAAACAGGGTTTATCTTCAGTCAGTTTCAGTGTTTCACATGTTCCAGCAGCTGTTAATGAAACTTTTTCTGTGACTGTTGATGGGACATTGTGTTGTCTACTTCATTTCAGGTGTTTGTGTTTCACCTGACAAACATTCGCTCTCACTGCAGTGAACATATGCTTCAAACATGTTGGTTAAATAAAGATCTGACTCCTGCTGCTCAGGGACTCCATCACTCTCCTGATTCACAGTCGTCATGACAACAGAAACACAGAGAGATGTCCACGACAACAGCAGCAGAATCTCTGAATCACACTTTCCACTGAAACTTTTTCACCTCATTCGTGAAGACATGACTTGTGTGTAATTGTAACATCAGATGAGTGTGTTATGAAAACTCTCAGCATCAAATCTCACCAGATAGGCAGCGATGAAGGCTCCAATGAGAAAGCCCACATAGACGTCGATGGGATGGCTGCGATGCTGAGTGATTTGAGTCAGACCGGTCAACGCCGCCGCAATGGCAAACGCAAACACCAGCACAGGTTTCAGCAGCTTGGTGCTGTCTGAAATGGTCGAGTTAAAATACATCTGAAAGTAAACAGAAGACACTCAGCTCATGGCTCATCCATGTGGATGTGTTCACATTACACTGGCAAACACCTTTAACTTTTTATATGACAAAGGCTTCACTAATGATGCATTATTAAATCATCATCATTAACAAACATCTTTAATAAATGTTCCCCTCAGAGGTCGTGAACTTCATCTAATGTCTGCAGCAGCATTTCAATCACACAGGAGGATGCTGCATCCACCAACAGAAAAACACTGTATCTGAACACATGAAGTTTTGAGTTTTTCCTTGTGATTATTGTAATGTTCTTCTGAATGATTACATCTTATCTCAGAACCAGGTCATGAAGAAACTCTCTGATCTCATGTATAATTTGTCTATTTTGAAATAACAGATGGTTTTAGGTTATTTTACACAAACCATTAGAAGGATTTTCACAGTAAAAGCTCTGTTGTGGGTCCGGGGGGGTGGTCACGTGACCCGACGAAGATGGCAGCTTAGAAGAGGGGCTCTGGTCAATCGTGCACAAAAATCTTTTTATTCCCCGGATAGTGGCTTGAAATTCAAAATTTCAACTTAGGGTCAATTATGTCGACATCTCACGCGACTAAGGACTGCGACATTTTTACCAGAGCTCGAAAATCCACCGCTCAAAACAAGAAAGCGGCCCCGTCACCCGAGCAAGCCGGCGCTAACAACATGGCCGACATAGCAGAGGCGCTAACAACATGGCCGACATAGCAGAGGCGCTAACAACATGGTCGACATAGCAGGCGCTAACAACATGGCTGACATAGCAGGCGCTAACAACATGGCCGACATAGCAGAGGCGCTAACAACATGGTCGACATAGCAGAGGCGCTAACAACATGGTCGACATAGCAGAGGCGCTAACAACATGGCCGACATAGCAGAGGCGCTAACAACATGGCCGACATAGCAGAGGCGCTAACAACATGGCCGACATAGCAGAGGCGCTAACAACATGGCCGACATAGCAGAGGCGCTAAGAGAGCTAAAGCCGCTCCGCTCGGAGTTTGGACTAACACTGGACGGATTAATAACCGCCTCGGAGAGGTGACCAGTGCTATAACAGCACTTGAGGGCAAAGTGGCTGAAGTTAAACAGGACGTGTCGGAACACACAAAACGCATCGAGGGAGCGGAGAACCGAGTAATGGCGGCGGAGGAGGAACTTGAAAGTGTGCGGGCGGAACTGGATTCAACTGTAAAACGGCTGAATTATGTGGAGATGAAGACTGATGATTTGGAGAACCGAAGCAGGAGGAAGAACCTGCGTATGTTTGGTCTCAGAGAAGGCGCCGAGGGTACACAACCATTGCTGGATTTTATCTGGGAAATGTTACCGAAGTGGCTGGGGCTCAGTGCGGACCAGGCCCCGGTGTTGGAGCGGGAGCATCGCACCTTGGCGCCGGCAAAGGCGAACAACACAGAGCCGTTCTGATACGCTTCTGAAATGACTGTTGTAAGTGCGGTGCGCGGTTGGCGACAGGCCCAAAGACCCACGTACACTAACTAACTGCTCCTCATGTAAATGTGGATCAGTGCTCCTCATTTATTTAGCGAAAGATGGGGAATAACGGGAACAACACTCAATGTTCAGGTTTTAAAACACTTCAGTTGGGGAAGTGTGTGAGGTGGGGGGATTCTGGCAGAATGTGTGTTTTTTTGTTTTGTTTTGTTTTGTTTTTACGTCATCAAGGCTCCTACTTTCTCGTTTACTGATTAAAACACCACTATGTCTAAAATAAAGATCAGCAGTTGGAATGTTAGGGGCTGAGAGAAATAGCCAAACTAAAGCAAGTATTAAACAGACTCAGACAACTTCAGTCTCAGATAGTCTTCCTGCAGGAGATACATTTAAGGGCAGCAGAAATTGATAGATTGCAAAAAAGATGGCCAGGTCAGGTTTTGTGTGCTCCATACAGTAATTATGCTAGAGGTGTGCTCATACTTATACATAAATCTTTACCGTTCCAAACCACTAATGTTATTTGTGATCAATATGGCAGGTATATTATTATTCAGGGTAACATATCCACGTGTGCACTGAATCTGGTTTGCATCTATGGTCCAAATGATGACAATCCCAATTTTTTTCAGAATCTCTTCCTCACTCTGTCTACCTTGCAAGGTATGTACATTATCGGTGGTGATTTTAATTGCACTTTAGTGCCCACAAAGGATCGCTCTACTTGCCTTGACTCTACTCATATACAAACAAGGAAAATATTGTTGCAGTCCTGTAAAGATTTGAATTTGGTTGAAATATGGAGGGAATTGCACCCAGATAAAGAATATTCTTTATCTGTTGTTCGAGTTCGCATGGCACTCACTCACGAATTGATTATTTTTTGGTCTCATCTGGTCTTCTTTCAAAAACTAAAGAATGCTGGTATGATAGTATTGTCATTAGTGATCATGCAGCTGTATCATTACACCTATATATAGACGCATTTATTCATAACCCGAAGAGATGGAAATTTCCCACTGAGCTACTGCTGAATGCAGAATTTATAAAATGTATTGAAGTACACATTAACAGTTACTTTGAAATCAATCTTGATCAGACTGACGCCTGTGTTAGATGGGAGGCATTCAAAGCGTATATCAGAGGGGAAATTATTAGTTTTACAAAATCCAAAGCCAAACAACAGCGTATAGAAATGGACACAATTGAAAACCAAATTAGATTGTTAGAACAGGAACTATATAACAATTACAATCAGCAAAAAGCAAAGGACTTACAAATTATGAGAGCCAAATAAAACAAACTGTCTATGGAAAAAGTTGCAAAAAATTTAATTTGGCTAAAGCAGTCTTACTATGATCAAGGAGAAAAATGTGGTAAACTGTTGGCTTGGCGACTTAAGAAACAGCAGTTAGACAGGGCAATCAATAGCATCAAGACAACTGCAGGTGATATAACTTCAGAACCAATGGAGATCAATAACGCTTTTAGGGATTTTTATGAGGCCTTGTATACATCAGAGCGTTTAGATGATTTTGGCAGTCAAAACTGTGTTTTGGATCAATTGAGATTCCAAACTTTGTCAGAAAATGAACAACACAAATTGGATTGTGGTCTAACAACAAAGGAATTAGCAGAGGCCATTCAAAGTATGCAAAGTGGAAAAGCACCAGGGCCGGATGGCTTTCCAATTGAATTTTACAAAAAATTCGGGGAGAAACTTCTGGCCCCATTATTGGACATGTATAAGGAATCTTATACAAAAGGAATACTCCCTCCATCTTTGAGACTTGCGATAATAACTTTAATTTTGAAACCAAATAAACCACCAAATGAATGCTCCTCTTTCAGGCCTATTAGTTTGATGGGGTGTGACATTAAAATACTTTGTAAGGCCAATTTTCTGAGATGGATAAAGCTTTTGTATACAAACCCAACTGCTGAAATATTGACCAATAATAATGTCTCTAAGCCATTTACTCTCCACCGATCAACGAGACAAGGGTTAGGGTTAGCCTTTGCTATTTGTGTTAGCTATTGAGCCCTTGGCTATGGCCATAAGAGCTTGTGAAGGCATCGCGGGTATAAATATTGGAGGACATGAACATCACATAGCTTTATACTCGGATGATAATTCTTTTTTTAACAAGCTTAAAAGATAGTTTCCCCCAATTAGTAATCATAACATTAATAATATGTTGAATCAATTTATCTGGAATGATAAAAAGGCCAGACTACAACTAAGGCTGTTATACTTACCATATGAGAGAAGGGGGCTTCGGCTCCCCAATCTAAAACTGTATTATTGGGCCGCCCAGCTTAGGACAGCGATGTTTTACTTCTTAGTGGATTCCTTTCCTGCTTGGGTGACTATTGAGGAGACATCAACACTAAGGCTTCCTCTCAAACTTTATTTATATTCATCAAACGTCAGAAAGCTGGTTAAACAAACAAAAAATCCCTTTCTTCGAAATACCATTTCAGTGTGGTACTCTGCACACAAACATGTCGGAGACACACCAGCATTATCACAGTTTACACCTATATGGGGCAATAATTATTTTATACCGGGGAGAGCAGATGGTGGATTTAGGATGTGGTTTAACAAAGGTGTTGAAAAAATGTCAGATTTATATGTAGAAGGCAACTTGATGTCATATAATCAACTATGTGAGAAATATGATATTCCAAGAAAACACTTCTTTAAATACATCCAGCTGAAACATTTTATTTTATCCATGCATAGACAGTTGCTGTCTGTACCTCCACTATCTAAAATTGAGGAATTGACTCTATCTCATATGGATGGCAGAGGACAGTTTTCACTATTCTATGAATTAATGTTAATACATTCAAAAGAATCATCTCACAAGAAGATGGAGGCATGGATAATTGACATAAAGGAGGATATTCAGGAAGCTGACTGGGAAAGGGCTTGTTTTAAGGCTCAGACACAGTCTGTTAACACCAAATTTAAGCTGCTACAATATAAATGGTTGATGCGCACCTATCTTACACCTTGCAGGTTGAATCACATATACCCTAATGTACCGGATATTTGTGTGAAATGTAGAGAAGCAAAAGGCACGTTAATTCATTGTTTATGGGAGTGTCCAAAGATTCACCAATTCCGGAAAAGTGTATTGTATTGTTTGGGTCTCGTAGTTGGAAGTTCCTTTGCGAGCCAAAACATGTTTACTGGGAATACACCCTGAGAACTTTGTTGTGTCTCAACAGCAGTCACTGCTTATTGACTTTGGACTCTTACAAGCCAGAAGGGTGATTGCATTATCGTGGAGAAGTATGGACACACCCTCTATTGGAATGTGGACAACGGAATTGATGAACTGTCTAGCTTTGGAGAGAATAACATACATTGTAAAAAAGAAGGAAAAAGACTTTACTCATTTGTGGAGACCTTTTATGGACTTTTTGGAAACTCAAAACCTTGGATTGTGATTAATTGTATTATTATTATTATTATTGTTGTTATTATTACATTTATTTATTTTTCTTTACTTTATTAGACATTGTTTCTTTATCTGTTTGTTCTTGTATTTATTCATTTATTTTCTATCTTATTTCTGCCAGATGAAGGGGGGGGGGGTGTGTTCATGTTTAAACTTATGTGAAAATCCCAATAAAAATATGTTTAAAAAAAAAAAAAAAAAAGCTCTGTTGTGAGTTGTGGTTTGATAGTTTGTAGTGAGACTCGATTTATTCCAACAAATATATCTGATATTCAATAAATGTTTGTCTCATTGATGATCGCTTTTGGATCTTACGAGTTAACTTAAGACAGAGAAAGTGAAATCAACCGTACAGACTAATGTGATCATCCACCTGATCATCCACCTGTTCATCCACCTCATCATTCACTTGTTCATTCACCGGTTGGATACAGATGATTCCCTCCTGAGAATCACAGTCACACATTAATATCAACAACAGTCATACTCACAGAAACATAAACTGCAGCAAAGGCAGAAAGAGTCGCATGTTGGGAGGGAAACGTCTTCCTGTCAGAAGAAAAGGAAGACAGTCAGAGAGACAGAAAGAGAGAGAAAGACAGAGAGATAGAGAGAGAGAGAGTTAGAGAGACACAGAGAGAGAGAGAGAGAGACAGCCACAGAGAGAGAGACAGAGAAAGAGAGAGAGACACAGAGAGAGACCGAGAGAGAGAGAGATACAGAGAGACCGAGAGAGACAGAGACAGAGACAGAGAGAGACAGAGAGAGAGAGACAGAGACCGAGAGAGACAGACTTGTCAGGGGCTGACCTGGCAGCCATGATGGCGTGCTGGTCGTGTCCAGAGCAGATGTCTTTAGTGATGTACGGGTTTTTATCACATGACACTCCGGCCTGGGTGTAGTTCGGTTTACAGACAGTGAGGAAGAACGGAGCATGGTAACCTGTCGACAGCTGGATGATGTCAGTGACTAGAGCCGTCGCACACAAACCGAACACATGCACACCTAGAGAGAGAGAGAGAGAGACACGTAAACAAAACCATCAACACCTGGAGATGGTGCAGGGTTAGTTGGTTTAGCTGGGGTTGGTGCTGGCGTGGCGGGCGTTGCTGTACAGTCCTATACCTACGAAGCGGACCGTCCTCCTCAGGAAGGAGTTGAAGTTGCAGCCTCCAGCATTGATGCTTCCCTCAGGTCTGCGGAGCTTCAGTCTGGACTGCAGGCAGTAGATCAGACCTTCAACCAGCATGATCTGATACACAAAACAAACGCACCTCAGGACCTGCAGCGGACCTGTGATCCCTCAGACCTCTGATCTGGGATCTGAGACGTCGTCTCTGTGTGGCTGAAAGCAACAGCGTGTTACCGAGGCAGCAGGTCCTGCGAAGGCGAGGCTGAGCAGCATCAGCAGAGGGATCAGCTCGTCTCCTCCATCCACGTACGGCATGCTGAGCTCCCGGTCGTGGCAGCGGAACCCCACCTGAGCCGGCTGCACCACGTCAGTCAGTTCCAGGAAGTACAGAGACACCATAGATGAGGCCACAATGGGCAGCTGCACACACACACACACACACACACACACACAGTTTCAGCCGCGAACCAGATCCATGAACCTGTGGTGTGATAAAGCTTTAACTCAGCCATAACTTTATTACAGCTGATCACCTGACCACCTGACCACCTGACTGTATGTGTGTGTGTGTTACAGTGTGTGTGTTGTTGTCCTCTCACCTCCACAAAGTAGAAACATGGCAGCAGGGTCAAACTGTCCTTTGGAGGTTTCTTCTTCATCTTCTCTGAGGTCGTCATCATCATCCTGATCAGCCTGCAACACATTAACACGTTTACAGCTTGTCCAGATCCAGGATCTGATCCAGGATCAGATCAGTTTACCAGAGATCGCTTCGTCCATGAAAAGCTGGGAAACAGCTGGAGGATCCAGAAAAGCACATGAGAACCTTCAACCTCCTGTTCGTCCAAGACCACATGAGAACCTTCAACCACATGAGAACCTTCAACCACATGAGAACCTTCAACCTCCTGTTCGTCCAAGACCACATGAGAACCTTCAACCACATGAGAACCTTCAACCTCCTGTTTGTCCAAGACCACATGAGAACCTTCAACCACATGAGAAGCTGAGACCTGTGTCACACACACATCTCACTCGTCTTACTGCATTTGTGGGCACCTGTAACCGACCTAAACCTGAACTCTAAAACCAGGTCCGAACCCTCATTTAAACTTCCAGAATTTTGATCCCCACGAAAGCCCCCCCCCCTCAAAACACACACACACACACACCAAAATCCTCTTCATCACATCACCATGTCCTGATTCTCCTCGTGTTTCTGTCAGTTATGATTCCTCCAATCACAGCACAGAGATCATACATGTAGTGACGGTAACGTTTTAACACACACACACACACACACACACACACACACAGGTAGACAGACAGGTAAACGGCTCTGCTGCTGGAGCCGTGAAGCCTGGAGACTCACTGCAGTCATCCGACACACACACACTGCGGCCCGGCTCAGTATGGACCTGACACACCGGGAACATACCGGGAATGTCCCGTGTTTGATTGTCGCACGGCACTGATGCAGCTCCGGTTGATCTGCCGTAATAAACGAGTCAGGTGCTGCAGCTCTGCAGATATCACACACACACACACACACACACACACACGGATAACTACAATCCAGTGGGTCTCACCTCAGACCATCGGTCCGCTTTGTTTCCCGTCACGTTTTCTGCTCCAGCTGCAGAACCGGACCCAACAGAACCGTCGCACCGAACACACCTGCCTGGGTGTTACAGCGGCTCGGTTTCAGTCCCGGTTGAGGGACCGTTCTGCCTAAAATAACGCAGGTCTGAGTCCCGCGACCGTTTTCCGTTTCTGCTGCACGCTCTGCGCGCGCGCGTGTGAGTGAGAGAGAGAGAGAGACATAGAGGTGTTTAAATCCGGTGTCTGAGTGTGGGTCGGTGTATGGCAGGTGATTAGTGCCCCCTCTTCCCATCATATAATAAAAGCACCAACACCTCAGAATAACAAAAAGAGCTGCAGGTAAAATCCACTCAGACGTTACAACATGATATACAGTCTGTTCACGTGTAAACCACATGTATAAACTCCCATGGTCATTTACCTATAGACAAGTACACACACTGTACACACACACGTGGACATCAACACCAGCATCAGGTCACATGATTCTCTGCAGGAAGCTCCTAGAACACTGAGAACAGGTTAAACTCCAAATCAGTGGCGTTGTTGTCATCTTGTGTCTTTGTCGGTTTTTTGTGGTCATTTTTTTGGCCCGTTTATTACCTACCCATGGAAATTTTTATTTATCATTGTTTATCATTAATGACCGACTGATGACTGACTGTGACTTATGACTGATTGATGACTGAGTGACTGTTGACTGACTGATGGAAACAAAAACAGAGGAGAATACAACTCAACATTTAGTTTGTTGACAGTTTTATTAAAAAATTTGATTTATTTACAGGCAGAAAACTGCAGTTCAGATTCAGGTGATCTCCACCTGGTCATCTTTCATGTTCAGGTGAGTTTCAGGTGAGTTCAGCTGTGTCATGTTCAGGTGAGTGGTGTTGGGGAGATCCTCCTCCACAGACCTCCACACAGACAGTTTTTGATCCAGCGCTGCTCCCACTGCTTCATAGCGTTTGTCTTGTTGGGAGAACGAAGCATCGTCACACAGCCACACCTGAACACACACACACACAAAGATAATTACAACCACAAAATCCTACAACACTATTGTTGGAGAGACAACCTGAAGACCCAGATGTCACACGTAGCTGTGAGGAGCAGTGTGTCGTCGGAACACCTCTAATACGTCCTCTTTCTCGTTCCCTCTTAATTCCCACTGCCCGACTCATTTCCCTCATCTCTCCTATGTGTGTCTCTCACTCACTGACTTGAGTTGCAATCATTGGCTGAGTAGCGTCATGTGACCAGTGCCGCACAGGCTGGAAAACATGCACCAGTTAAAACAGAAACAAATAATTGATCCAGATCTGGATAGAATGATGTCTGGGTCGGTATCTGGACCCAGGTCACCTATTAGTGACTTCAGCCCCACAGCAGGGTGTTCCTCAGGGCTGTGCTCTGGAACCTCACCCCGCTGAGTTATCTCCAACCACATGGTTTTATGAGCACTTTTATCTCTCTATAAACTCTGAGATACACGAACATGAGGAAACATCAGTTATGGAGCGATGATGAGGAGGCTGAACCTTCATTGTATTAACACAGGAAACAAACAGAAACGTCATATCTCCATTGTCTCAGCTTTGATAGGATCTGTTCATGAGCTCTTCTTCTTCTGTGGTGGTTAAATGAGAATAAGCTCACAGAAGCAGAGGAGGAACCAGACAGTTTAAAACTGTCACAGTGACAACTGTTATTAAACACAGTATTGATGTTCTTCACTATGCAGATGATACAGTTGTGTTATTCTGTCAACTGCAGCAGTGTGTTGCTGCTGTCATGACCAAACTGCTTCTGCTCAGTTTCTTATTGTATTTACAGTCTGTTGACGTAATAACAAAATAACTTGTTATCATGTTAGAACCAGAAGTTTGTTTGAACCAGATACACAAAACAGGAACATTTAGTGATACAGGATTAGAGCTAAAAGGACACGGCCGTTCATCAAGGAGTAAATCAACAGATAATTAATCAGCAACTATGTTGAGAATCGATGAATGTGTTGCATGTTCTGATGCTATTTTAATATCTTCACTTTGGTGGACACTAAATTCTTGTTCTAATGACAAGCAATTGTTTTTTTTCCACGGTGGCAGGAAGTCTCAAGGCTTCCTGCAGCTGAACACAGAGCTCAGTGTATTTCATGTGCACATATGAACTGCAGCATAAACCAGATAATAGGAATCAAACAGAAGTTCTCATTACTGGAACCTGAGAGGACACATCACTCGAGACTCGGTTCACAGTTGGTTCAACTTGCGAACCGTCAAAGAACCAGTTTGCTTTTCTACAGACTACAGAGCCACCATAACGCCACGTCATTATATCACTGTATTACATTGTTTCTTTACAACTGTTTTGCTTTGATCTCACGTCCACACTGAAGCTCTGGTTCATCTTCTTCTTTGGATTAGGGACTAGATACTACACTTGCTCTGTCTTTTTTTTTTAAAGATGGCTGTCACAAAGTTTTTCTTCTTGGTCACGATAACCCCACCTCCAGCCTGTGGTGTAAGCAGTTGTTGGTTCTAGACCAGTAAAGGGATGATGCCACCCTCGAACCAGCTGTCCTAGCCGAGAACTGTTTTTTTGGCTCGAAACGTGAAGAACTGGTTCGAGATTAGGTACTAGTTCCAAGAGGCCGTGGTGGAAAAGATCCAGGGAGCAGGTCAGGAACCTTCCTCCTCTCAGTTTCAGGAATCATAAATGTGATTGTTGTGAATTCCCTCATGCTGTCTAAATGGCAGCCCCTGGTGGATCACATAATCACAGCAGTTGTACTTAGCCATTCCCCTGCTTGATGGTAAATTGCAGACAGGTAGCCACTAAATAAGGCCTGCACTCAGTTGCACATCTCTTTGTTCCATCCGATGCCCCTGCCATGTGTTCCTGAGAATGTAAGCACGTTAAGTTTTGTATTCAAGTGTTTTTTCTTTAAATTTGATGCCATAATCAATTATCAATTGAGCTCAGTCCAGCTGGTGATTAATTGATTCGTATTTAGTTTGTATTATTAATTCTGATTATGTATTGTTTGCACTGCAGAAACCATGGTGAAACCTCAGAACCTGAATCCTTGTCAAACGTGTCTTTAATTTGAGAATCTTAGGCGGTCAGCAGAGTTTCTGAACCTGCAGAGAGTAATTTTAAAATAGTGACATCATCCTGCTGTGTCATCACTTCTTGTGGACTCACCTGGTGCAGGCTTTACTCTCCTCAGTGGGGCAGACTCCCATATGAACGCAGCGCAGGTTATCCATCCTCTGAGAGCCAGGACTCCTGACACACACACACACACACACACACACACACACACACACACACAAATCAAATTGATCAGTGGTGAAATGATCATTACCAATCAAAATAAGTCCTACAAGAAGTAACAGAAAGTGACAACAAAAACCTGACCCATGATCAAGATGATCAAGGTTCCTGCAGGTCTGAAAGGGAACAGCACTGACAGTGTATCAACTCAGCAGTGTCCCCAAACAAACTGAGCCTACACAGAGTCCAAGTCCAGGTTGAGGTTCAGGTGTGTGTTACCTGATGAAGACCTCCAGCGGGGCAGTGGTTCCTCCTCCGGGCAGAGACGAAGCTTTTCCAAACTGCAGTCTGAGCGGGTGTTTACCCTGCAGCTTCACAATGACGCCGTCGTTCACTGGGAGCCAGTCCATACTGGGAACCAGCAGCTGACTGGGCAGCAGGCAGCACTCATCTATCAGACTCTCATCGGGGTCCTGGGGGGGTCCGTCGTCCCGAGCTGAGTAACAGCCATCATAACATTACCAGTGTTATATATCACAACTTAAAGACGTCCACTCAAACTGCAGCATATCATATTTAACAGATATGTTAGTGTCAAATTTAAGTGTTAATGCTGCAGATCTCATTGAGAAACAACACTTCCCAATGAAATATCTATAATCTGAGACATGGACCAGTTTCTGTTTAGGATCATTAAGCTTCCCTGATGGTTCAATAAATCCGATCATTTTCCTACAGCAGAGCCAGAGCTTGGTGAGCAGTCTGAACAGCAGCTGCATGCTGTCCTGGTTGTCTGATGTGGCGGTGAAGGTGGGCAGACAGCCGGGCTTCAGCAGACCCCAGATTCTGATCATCACCAACATCTCCCTCAGCATTCCCAGAGATGCCCCATCCCTCATGAAGCCGAACCCAGGCCGGACCATGGAGCCCTGCAGGACACCAAGACATAATGCAGAACCAGTCAGTATAATGCAGAGGTTCAACAGTTTGTAAAACATAAAGCAGATGTTGTGTCTCCTTGTTGTCATTTTTGTCCCTGCTGGGCTGCTGGAGTGGAAAAAAACCTCTGCCTCTTAAATCACCTCACATTTCCCATGTAGGAATTTGGCTCTGATTACCTGCAACATTGACTGTGTTCTATTTAGCTCACCTGGTTGGGCAGGTTGGCCAGCAAGTAGAGAACAAAGTCTCCCACCCACTGGATGAGCTGCTGCAGGGACTGAAGGGGGGGGCCGTCCAACACAAACTCCTCTGTCTTCAAATTGATCATCACCTTATCAATATCTGAGGAAACAATCAGGAATATCTGATCACCACCTGATCAATATTCAATACCTCCTGCCTTCTGTCCTATCAGATGTCTCACCTGTACCTCTTGTCTTCTCACCTGTGTCTGTGTTCTTGGCACAGATCTCGGTCAGGCGGTCACCTGGACTCTTGTCAGGTGTGTTCAGGACATGTGGTCTCAGCAGAGACTTTAAAGTGGAGCTGATGGCCATAAGCAGCAGTTTGGCGTGGAAGTCACAGGCTCGAGCTGCTGTCGCTGTGGAGAGTTTACACAGAGATGCCTTCACGGCCACGATACGAGTCGCCAGAACCTGAAACATATATATGACTCTCTTTTATGAGGTTACAGGTTTACATTTTCTTTTTCAGGGTAGGGGATTAATAATCGTTTTACTTTAAATCCAACATTATTTAGGCACTTAATCAGGATTAAGGTCACTGTGGTAGCAGGTCAGGAAGGGTATTCCAGACGCCCCTTTCCCAAGCAATGGTCTCCAGCTCTTCCTTTGGGATCCTGAGGTGTTTCCTGGCTAAATAAAATATAAAATCTCTCCAATGTGTTCAAGGAGGCATCCTTATCAGATGTCCGAATTACCTCTACTGGCTCCTTTCGATGCAAAGGAGCAATGGCTCGTCTCTGAGGTCCCTCCACATGTCCATGCTCCTCATCCTATCTCTAAGACTGAGCCCAGGCACTGCAGGGGAAATTCATTTCAGTTGTTTGTATCTGTGATCTCATTCTTTTGGTCACTAGCCAAAGCTCATGACCATAGGCGAGGATCGGAACGTAGATTGACTGGTAAGTCAAAAGCTTTGCCTTCCGGTTCAGCTCCCTCTTCACCACAATGGTCAAGTGCAACCTTTGTTTCACTAGTGATGTCACAATCTGATGAACCCAACAGAACCACATCTTCTTCAAATAGCAGCAATAACCCTAACCCTAACCCTTCTAATACACCGGACTGCTGTAACAACCTAATTTCCCTTCGGGGATGAATAAAGTCATCTATCTATTAGTGACAAGGGACAACCATGGCAGAGGCCAAAACCCACTGGAAACATGTGACTTTCTGCCAAGAATGTGGACACAACTTGCTTTGGTTATACAAGGACTGGATGGCCTGCAGTGTTGGCCCTAGAATCCAATTTTCCCACAGCACCCCCCACAAGATCCCCTCAGGCGTCTGTAGGGGCTTTTTCCAAGCCCACAAAGCAGGTGTAGACTGGATGGGAAAACCACAGTGGCCCTTAAAGTAGCCTTGCAAAAGTTAAGAGTTGGTGCACTGATCCACAGCCAGGACGGAATCTGTATTGCTCCTCCTGAATCCGAAGTTCAATAATTGGTCTGAGCCTTCTTTCATGCACTCTGGACCTCTGGTCCCCTTTTATAAAAATCACCACCCTGGTCTGCCAGTCACACAGGCACTGTCTCCAATCTCCATGCAACATTGAAGAAGACAAGCCCAGACAGCCCAACAATGTCAAGAGAATTCAGCATCTCAGGGTGGGTCTCATTCATTCCCTGTGCCTTGCCACCGAGTAGCTTAACTACCTTGGAGACCTCTGCCAAATATAAGAGTAAGGCTCCTCTAGAGTCTTTAAACTTCGCCTCCTCCTAAAAGGATATGTTGGTCAGGTTCAGGAGCTCCTCAAATTGTTCCTTCCACTGCCCAACGATACTGTCAGTCTCCTCCCTTGCTGAAAACAACCTGTGCTAAGCCCTGCTTCCCCTTTCTGAGACCTTGGATGTTTGCCAGGACTTCCTTGAGGTCAACCAAAAGTCCATATCCTTCTCCAACTCCTGTAAACATTCAGGTTTTCGCATCCATGACCAGTGCAGCTGCTGGTACCCATCTGCTCAGAAGATCTCTGGGCCAGCCAGGCCTGAAAAGCCTCCTTCTCAAGTTCAACAACTCTGTCACTACTAGGGTCCACCAGCAGGTTCTTGGTTTGCTGCTATGAAAGGCCCTCCAGCCTGAACTTGCCTGACAGCTGTGTCCGGAATGGAAGCTTTGAAGTCTGCTCACTTGGATTCCATGTCCCCAACCTCCCCAGGAATACATTCAAAGTTTTTCTGGAGACAGGGGCTTCAGCCAGGCGTTCCTAGCTCACCCTTACTACATTTTTGGGTTTACCAGGTCTGTGCAGCCATCTACCCTGCCGTCTGAGCCAACTCACCAGCAGGTGGTGATCAGTTGACAGCTCTGCTCCTATCTTCACCCTTTTGTCCAAGACTGCAGATCTGATGACACAACCACAGAGTCGATCATTGACATTAATCTTAGGCCTAAGGTGATAGTACATTTATTAATCACCTTATGCTTAAACATAGTATCTGTTATGGGCAGTCCATGACTAGCACAGAAGTCCAATAGCAAAACACTACTCAGGTTCAGATCAGGCAGGCCATTCTTCCCAGTCACCCCCCTTCAAGGTTTCTCCATTGTTACCCATCCAAGAAGGCCACATACTCCGAACTGCTGTTACGTGTATAAGCACAAAAAACAGTTAGAGTAGGGGTGTGCAATTTGGCCAGAAGATCATATGACAATCTTTTTGGTTAGAATTCTCTCTAAACGTCCAGTTGCATTGAGGCAACCCCCTTGTTCTCCAGGGAAAATTCCAACACAGCAGCACATAGCCAGGGACTCATGAGTATCCCCACACCCACTGGGCACCTCTCACCCTGGGAAACTCTGGAAAAGGATAGAGGCCAGCTCCTCTCCAGGAGTTGGTACTGCTCCACCTCCCACATCAGCTCTGCCTCATTCAACATCCCTATAGCTAGTCTGTGATGCCAAGGATCTGCACACTCAGGCCCCTGACCCAACCTTCTCCCTGGCTTGCAATGGACCCCAACCTGATGGCTTTCCCTAGTCATGGTGAGGTAACATAGTGCCAAGGAACGCCTTTCATCTGGTTTGAACAAAACTATTGATTCATTAGGTGGTCAACAGAAAATCAATTAACTATTGTAATGGCATCAAGTACTTACTTTCATTTTTCAAATAAAAAAAAAAAAAAAAAACCAAAATATGTTCTGGTTTCTGCTGTTTGCTAGGTATTTTTGTATTGACAGATTTTAGAGACTAAATAAAATCAGAGAAACCATGCCTCCAGCCTTGTCGTCCTCCCAACTTGAGCTATATATAATGTTGGATGTGTTTTGTTCTGATCTGTTCCTGCTATCCTGCCCACCCATTCTGTTGTCCCATGATGCCTTGCTGACCTGCTGCAGTGCCTGGTTCTGCCTCATGTACTCCTCATGCAGTTTCTCCACCAGGTTGTGGACCATGGTGGGCTGAACGTGCAGAAGGACGTCCCACCAGTCATAGCCCGTCACCATGCAGTACTCCAGCAGGAACAGCAGGTGGCGGAGTGTCGTGTTCATCTCCAGCACCTGACCCATAGAGGGCGATACCCGCAGCATGTGGAGCTGAAGACAAGGGTGCAGTGTGGGAATTAAGGCACCGATTTATCCATGACAACTCAGTGTACTATTTAGAAACTGTTATTTCAAGGTTCACATTTTAATGTAGTAAAACAGATCCAGACAGTTCAGCCAGACATTTCTGAACCATGAAGTCTGCTGGGGTGCAAGTAACAGGTGTGTGTCCTCACTTTTCCATGGTTGTCAACTCCAGCCAAAGCCAGTGAGGTCCAGGAGAACTGCAGGGCCTTGAAGTGAAGGGCGGGGCCTCCAGTCCTCTGGCGTTTAATTGCGGACTCATCTCCTGGTCTCTGACCGGAGGAGGAGGAGGAGCCGTAGAAAACCCCCATGGTGTGGAGGGAGAGACGGTGGAGAATCTGAATGCTGCCGTCATGAAATGCCAGAGCCAGACCTAAAAATGACAGGAGAGTGGTGGAGAGAACACGTGATCTTCACTAAATGAACCGCACCAGTTTATGAGTTTCAATTCAATTAAATTCAATTCAATTTTATTTGTATAGCGCCAAATCATAATATACATTATCTCAAGGCACTTTACAGGGTCAGGTCAAGACCTTACTTTGTTAAAGAGAAAAACCCAACAGTTCCCACAAAGAGCAAGTGCTTGGCGACAGGGGGGAGGAAAAACTCCCTTTTAACAGGAAGAAACCTCAAACAGAACTGGGCTCAGGGTGGGCGGCCGTCTGCCGGTTGGGTTTAGGAGGAGATAAAAAAGGGGTGGTGGGGGGAGGAGAGAGGAGAAAAGAGAGAGAGAGAGAGACCAGGAACAGCTGTGTAGGTAATGGTGTTATCAATAATAATGATAGATAACAGTGGTTAATCGTAGTGGTGGATCTGGATCCTGCTGCTCCAGAGGCAGAGAGACCTGCAGAATGAGGACAGAGAGAGGGAGAGAGAGGAGAAGCACAAACTACGGGAGAGAGAAAAAAAGAGAGAGCCCAGTGAATCATGGGAATTCCCCAGCAGTCTAGCTCTATAGCAGCATAACTAAAGGATGGGTCAGGACATACCCGAGCCAGCCCTAACTATAAGCTTTACTAAACAGGACAGTTTGAAGCCTGATCTTAAAGGTAGAGAGGGGGTCTGCCTCCCGAACCCACACTGGGAGCTGGTTCCACAGGAGAGGAGCCTGAGAGCTGAAGGCTCTGCCCCCCATTCTGCTCTTACAAACTCTGGGAACCACAAGTAGACCTGCATTTAGAGAGTGAAGTGTCCTATTTGGAAAATAGGGAACTATAAGCTCTTTAAGGTACGATGGTGCCTGACCATTAATGGCTTTGTAGGTGAGGAGGAGGATTTTAAATTCTATCCTGGATTTTACAGGGAGCCAATGCAGAGAAGCTAACACTGGAGAGATGTGATCTTGTTTCCTAGTTCCTGTCAGTACTTGTGCTGCCGCATTTTGGATCAATTGGAGGCTTTTTACTGAATTTTTGGGACATCCTGACAATAAAGAGTTACAGTAGTCCAGTCTTGAGGTAACAAATGCATGAACTAGTTTTTCAGCATCCTTTAGACACAGAATGGGTCTGATTTTTGCAATATTGCGCAGGTGGAAGAAGGCTGTCCTAGAGACTTGCTTTATATGTGAAGTAAAGGACAAGTCCTGGTCAAAAATGACACCAAGGTTTCTGACTGTAGCACTGGAGGCCAAGGTAATGTCATCCAGAGTCAGTATATTATCACATAGTGTATCTCTGAGGTGTTTTGGGCCAATTACAATAACTTCAGTTTTGTCTGAATTTAAGAGTAAGAAATTACTGGTCATCCAGGT
This sequence comes from Trachinotus anak, assembly GCF_046630095.1. NCBI lineage: Eukaryota > Metazoa > Chordata > Actinopteri > Carangiformes > Carangidae > Trachinotus > Trachinotus anak. Next base: position 509,503 of record NW_027273891.1, read on the forward strand.
TTTTATGTCCTTAAGACACACCTGAAGCTTGGCTACCTGGTTAGTCTCACCTGGCTTCATGGATAAGTACAGCTGGGTGTCATCTGCGTAACAATGGAAATTTATCTGGTGCCTCCTAATAATGTTTCCTAGAGGACGCATATATAGAGTGAAATGTATTGGTCCTAGCACAGAACCTTGTGGAACTCCATGAATGACTTTAGTGTTGATAGAAGAGTCATTATTAACATGAACAAACTGGAGTCTATCTGACAAATATAACTTAAACCAGCTTAGTGCGGTTCCTTTGATGCCGACCATATGCTCTAGTCTCTGTAATAGAATCTTATGATCGATGGTGTCAAATGCAGCACTATGATCTAGTAGGACAAGTATATTGACAAGTCCATTGTCTGAGGCTATGAGGAGATCATTGGTAACCTTAACCAGAGCTGTTTCTGTGCTATGATGGACACTAAAACCTGACTGAAAATCTTCAAACAAACCATTTCTGTGCAAATAATCACATAACTGGTTTGCAACGACCTTCTCAAGGATTTTGGAAATAAAGGGGAGGTTGGATATAGGTCTATAATTGGCTCAAACATCTGGATCAAGAGTAGGCTTTTTAAGTAGAGGTTTAATTACTGCAACTTTAAAAGCTTGCAGTACATAACCAGTTGATAAAGATAAGTTAATCAGACTTGATATAGAGGTGTTGATTAAAGGAAAACTTCTTTGAACAGCCTTGTTGGAACGGGGTCTAGAAGACAAGTCGATGGTTTAGATGAAGAAACTGTTGAAGCGAGCTCAGAGAGATGTACAGGAGAGAAACAGTCAAAATATAAACCAGTTACAGTGGACTCTGAGGCTGCTGAACTAGACAGTACATCTGAGCCAGCTGTGGGGAGGAGATGGTGAATTTTTTCTCTAACAGAGACAATTTTATTTGTAAAGAAGCTCATAAAGTCATTACAACTGAGGGCTAAAGGTATAGATGGATCAACAGAGCTGTAGCTGTCTGTCAGCCTGGCTACAGTGCTGAACAGTAGTCACAACTGAAAGTGCAGTTAATCAGCACTGAGGTGGTCTGAAGTGTCCAGTCCTGACTTTGGCAACTGGATGAAAAGTGAGGGGGGCATGTCCCCCAGTCACTGGTGAAAATACCTGCCTTACCTTTCAGACGTAATTTTGATCTTATCTTATTCTCCCCAACATCAGAGAATATTTTCCTCTTGTAATGAGGTCTGAAAAGTGGGCATAGTTTGTAGCTTTAATGATGCTAGGCTAATGAGTGTTTTCAGTTATGGTGAGTCTTCCTTAGTCTCTATTAAAAATGTTTGTTTATTCCAGTTTGACATGTAAGATTTTGTTTTAAATAAATTCATAATGAGTGAAAGCACATTCACAGTCACTGAAATGAACCAGGGAGAAAATGTGTCAGACCGGGACAGAGACTGAAGACTGATCTGGGTTTATGGATGAATGTATTTCAAGTTTCACTCCAGTGATCTTGACTCTCTTTTCCTTAGATTAATTATAAACAGGACAAGTGTCAGAGGGCGGTGGTCTTATGATCAGGGTCCAGATCTAAATTCCGGACAATATGGGAATACACCACAAACATTCAAACTGAAGATGGTGCGGTGGATCAGGGGTTTGAATCCACCAGGCATCTGGTTTCTTGCTGTGCGGTTACATATCACCTGCACAGGTGATACAGGTAGGGTTCTCCTCACCGAGTCCCGGGCAGAACTTGGTGTCTGACGCCACCTTCAGGTCAGTATTGGAGATGGAGATTGGCAGTTTGGGCAAAGCGACGGCCGACACTCGCTCCAGATCATTGGTGGTGGTCAGGATCCTCCATTTCAGGATGGTGGGCTGCTTCTCCCCCACTGTACAGAAACACATCAAACATCAGCAGAGCAGTCAGACCAGTTGAACCACCTGCACCAGTTTGTGTTTGTTTCTTACCAACTGGTGAGCGGTGCTGGAAGATGTTGTTGACAGGAAGTCCCTCCTTCCTCAGAGACCAACATTCCACAATGCTGCCGCTCTGATTGGACGCACACAGGAGAACCTGTAGAACACACACATAGAAACAATTATCAGTTCTGCAGGGTTCTCCAGCTGCTGAAGGTTCTGTGTGACAGGTCCATGTCTGCTCTGTTCTTTGTGTTCTACTGATGTAAGATACCTGGTTATACTGGTTACCTGTTCAGAGTTCTCCCTGGTGAGGAACTTGAGGTGGGTCACAGCCGGATACTTTTCTCTCCTCAGAGGGTCGGTGGTGCAGCGCAGGAACAGCGACGGTAACAGTTCAGTGTCAATTCGACACTTCTCGCTCACCACGCTCACCACCACCTAAATACATATGTAAACATTTAAGTAGCTTATTACATTTATTCGATCCTGATGATGAAACAGATGAAGATTAGCGTTCCCCGTGATAATCCTTCTTTTCGTGGGGATGTTCTGGTTCTGACCTTGTAGAACTGGACCGGAGATGAGCTGCTGCCGTCGGTCGCTGCCACCACAATGTTCCCTCCTCCAGTGAAGGCGATGTCAGCTAGTGCCACCCGTCCTCTTAGCCGGCACAGACTCTCGCTGGCTGTCAGCAGAGCGCCGCCCGGCTTCAGCAGTGACACCGTGACCAAACCACTCACCGTCACCGCCAACCAGCCCTCCATTGGCTTTCCACCAAACAGAGTCAGAGATGGAGAGAACTTCACGCGAGAGAACTTCTCACCAAAGTTTGTAGAACCTGACTGTACCCAGAGGAGACAAGGACACATGATGTATGTGTTTACTTACTGAAATTAGGGTACAGTTGAATGTATGAACTATACTGTTGTGAAACATAGCTGTCGTCTTATACATGTGCCTACCTTACCAATTTAGAGTCCAACCTATGACTTGACATGCAGTTGTCAGACACATACTTAAGCCATTTACTTCCATATTTTCCACATATGTATAAATCAGGGGGTCTTACCATCTCGACGTGCAGGGCCAGTTTGACTCCGTTGTGAAGCCAACTCAGAGCTACGATTGGATCTCCATCCAGAGAGCTGGAGAGGACGCTCTCCCAGCTGTTCACCAGATGATCCGACATTGACCAGCATTTAATCTGACCGTCACCGTCTGCAGACAGCAGTCTTGAACCTCCACACACACACACACACACACACCCATCAACAAATACACAAACACATGTATAACACACTGAAGTCACTTATGTGAATCCAGATCAGTGAAAACCTCACCTGATTGGTCCCACTCCAGACAGGAAATGACCTCAGTGTGTCCAGAATTGATGGAGTAAACATCCCAAGGGTGTTCAGTGTCAATGATGTGAATCATGTGACTGACATCTACAACACACACACACACACACACACACACACACACACACACGTGCGATTACACTCAGGAGTCAGTTGATGACTTTAAAATCCAAAACCTAAGCCACATTTTTAAGTAAAATGACAAAATGGTTAGTGGGTGTGTCTGTGCTGCAGGTGTGTGTTTGGAGGGGGGCACGCAGGGGCAGGCTGCAGGTGTGTCTGTGTGGCCTGTCAGTACCTTTGTCGTCGTCATCGTTCTTCAGGTCTGTGGTGAAGGCCACCAGGTTCCTGCAGGACCAGGAGCAGACCAGAGGGATGGAGGGACAGTGAGTACTCTTCGGGCGTTTCTCCCACTCACAGACATACGCCAACTCCATGATTCAGGCACAGAAGAAGAAGAAGAAGCTGGGTGGCCAGCAGGACGCCTCACCTGGAGACAGTGAGTGTAACACCAACTAAGACTGGAAACTTAAAAGGATGGGGTGAGGCAGTGGTGAGGCGGGTGTTGAGCCGAACCAACTCATGTAGAGCTGCCTTTAGACGGAACTCCTGGTTATGTTCAGTGTGCTCGCCATGAGTGGTCAGTGGCGCGAACACGGCTGCGAGGCAACGGCAACATGGACGCCAACAGACTTCTCGTTTTTCTCTTGTAATTCGTCGCTTCTTTCCACGAAATATTGACTTACTTCGTATTCAAACTCCGTGTGGAGCAGCAAGAAACGACAAGAGTGACCAATTTTTGTAAATTTCGTCCCCAAGAGGGGGACGTCCATCTTAAACAAAAGGTTTTACTCGGCTTTTGTTCCACTTCTACTGCGAACGCGCTTTAAAAAAAACTCTACATGTACGAAAATTTCTCTTAAGCAGTTTGAACTGAGCGTCTCTGTGTTGAATCTATTCACCACCATTTTTCTGTAAAAAGAAAAGCAGCTCTGTGCAGAGAGTGTGAGCCGATTGTAACCAGAGTTCAGTCAGATTACAGCTCTGTTAGTGGCTGGTAATTAATAGTAGTTAGTTAGTAGTTTCTTAGCACTAAACCGTTAAAATGCAGAATTCAGTTAGCCTACTAAAGTTAGCTTACCTTACTTGGATTCAGCTCCTCTGACGCTGATATAAATGATAATAAATCAATTCTTTACAAACGGTAAATTGACCTTTAGGGTAAAAATTCAAAATAAAACGGTGGAGTCACTTCAAGCAGTTTAACGGGATATTTAACGTGACAATAATCAAACAAACAAACACACAGATACCGTTCATTGAGTATCAGGACCCACCACTCACACAGCTGTCTCTATATCTGCCTGTCTGTAAAACATTTTAGAAACATGTAAAACGTTTGCTCAGACAGCGGCTGATCAAACTCTAATGTTTCATATGACCTGTTTCCTCTACAGACTTTTCTGACGGCGATAAACTGTATTTTGTGTTTAGCTGAGAAGGCGCCGCGGGCAGCCTTATTATTTTGTAGTTTTTACCGCTGAGTAAAGTCTTCAAGGCGCATCACTGCAGGTCTGAAATTAAATTTAAATAACATGTTGATTTTGCTGAATTCGTTTCTCTCCAGTGTTTAGTGAGCCTGGGTGCGGACCGAGTGCAGCACCTTGTGAGGCTGGTTAACCCCTCAGGAGGATCTGTTCTCTAACTCATCCTAGAGACAGGGTTAGGGTTAGGTAGATGTCAGAAGTGCCTCACTTGTAGGAACACCAGAAAACAAACAGCTGACCTACACTATACATAGGTATACAGAGGTTTCCAAAAGCTTAATTTTACATTGTTGGTTGGTTAGCAGCAGGTTAGGTAACCCTAACCCTAACCCTAACCCAAACCTGGCAGACGAAACCCGGGGAAAAGACAGTGCACCTAAAGGACCCGTATTTCCGGTGTAGTCGTAGAACCGTCTCATAACAGCAGTCTCCTGTTAGCTTCTGTTAGCCTCTGTTAGCTCTGTCAGTTCGTCTTTAACATCCAGAATAACCTTTCTGAGTCTGAGTCTGACTCTGAGCCGGATCAAACTTAAATGAGTCCACTCACAGTCCGGGACCTGCTAGCTGCTAGCCTCCGTTAACAGCGTCTTCAGAGCCAGCTAACAGTGCTAACACCTAGCTGTGTCGTTTCAGAGTCTGTTTGTTTGTTGTGATGAAAACACCGAGAATGAGACGTTAGCATGGACACACACCTGCGGACTCAGTAACAGGTGAGGCAGCTATCTGCTAATGTGAGCTCCTGTGAGGCTGGTATGAAGACTAGTTAAAGCTGGTGTTGATGTGAGGTGTCCGCAGCAGGATGTTTACCTGCTGGACCAGGGCAGAAAACAGGCCTCAAGACAACCAGGACCATCTCAGTCCACCGGCCTGGACCCATGAATACACAGGAAAGTCCTGAATGTGCGTTTAAAAAAAAAGGTTTTTCTTTCTGGCATTACACCAGAGTCATCAGAAGACAGATTTCTGTGCTTCTGTGAGGACATTATAAAGAGTAGCTCAGGATTATTTTCATTTCATTAATGATTTAATCTGATCTTCTCTCAGTCTCTCTCTGCTCTTCATCCCCCAATTTAAATCACTGTGACAGCAGAGATGTTCAATCACAGAAAAAAAAGCCACCTTTAGTCGTCTCCTCAGAGGAAACCTGCAGATGTTTTGTAGTCCACTATTGTTTCAGTCATTTTAAAGCAGGATGCTAAAACATTTTCTGTCTCAGAGGAGAAGATTTTTCTATCACAGTGAACTGGAGCTCTGAGACTGTTGTGTCTCTCTGAAGGGACCCTCAGGAAAAATATACACTAATCAATGAACTGAGAAGATAATGGTCAGATCAGTAATTCATAGAAATAATTTAGCTGATCCTGTAGTTCACGGACTGAGTGGAGTTGTTGGGAGACAATTATATAAACCCACCTTGTTCACTGCACACAGGAGCAGTAATAACCTGGCAGCCCACTGATGCTCACAGGTGTAGACATGTGAGATCTTTTTCTATGAGTGACCCTCACTAACAGAGGGCCCCTCCTACACAGGAGTGGCCGCTATTGTCTTCTTCATTAATTTTTTCCTGTTTCCTGGCCTGCAACAGAGACTGACTGAGGCTTGGTACTCGTTTTACTTGATAAGATCTGAAAGTAAAGTTGACTCACTGCTTTGAAGTAAGGTTGTATATTTATTTTTATTGGCTCCTGAGTCTGTTAGAGAATTTCAGCTGAAAGAATCAGATAAAACTGTCATACAGGCCATAGGAAGACACCTGAACAGCACATTCATTTAATGTATGTCCTCCTGTGTTTGGAAGCTGCAGCTGTTTCAGTATGGATCAGAAACTGGAACGATCAATTGACTAATTGATAATCAAGTTGTAGATTGATTTTCTCTCAGTTGACCAATCAATTAAATCGTTGCAGTTCTGAATTAGTCACCGTGGTGTGTATCCTGTATCCTGTTTTTAATCTGAGGCAAAACTATAACTGATCACATTTCAGTTATTGATCAGATAAAATAAAGGTTCATTCATTCTCTGTCCAACAGTTTCAGGTCCTGTGAAGCTCAGTCCACCATCAGACCCCTCAGACTGAACCAGACTCTGCAGAGACCATCATCTGATCTGAGGTCAGAGTTTGACCTTGACTCTGAAGACTGCTGCTGGCAGCCATGCTTACCTAGACTAAGCCAGGACCTGTGAGTTTGTGCAGTGTAAGCAGAGTAATCCAGATCAAGAGACCATGTCTGAGAACCAGGCCGCCAACAACAACAACAACGTCCCTGTCAACAACAACAACAACAACATGGGACCCAACAGGATCCGAAACCCCAATATGAACCAGAACCCCCTCATCAATGTCCGAGACCGCCTCTTCCACGCCCTCTTCTTCAAGATGGCTGTCACGTACGCCCGACTGTTCCCTCCGTCCTTCAGGAGAGTCTTCGAGTTCTTCGTCCTGCTTAAGGTGAGTTTCTGTCAGGACTGTGGAACCGAACAACTTTCAACTGCTGGTATCTCCCAGCCACTGCTGGGTCCTCCAAAGTTCAGTCAGAACCCAGTCCATGTGTCATACCACTGTGTCCAAGCTTTAACACAGCAGGGCCTCCGTTATCACACTGATGACAGTCCAAACACTACGGTAAAAATAAAAGTCCTTTTCCTCAAAAACTTTAGAATAAAAGCTTTTCATATAGAGTAGATCCTCCATGACTGAAACAGAGCTGAGCACAGCCATGTTTTCTTTCTGAGCACAGTGATGATCATAATGATGATGATGATGATGATGATGATGAACAGATAAGTTTCAGTTGTTTATTTGCATCTGAACATTTGATTGGATGTTACATCACTTTTTTCATCAGGCTGAAAACAAACAAGAATAAATCTTGTAAATTAAATCAGACACTGATTTAATTTACAGTCATTTATAGAGATGAAATGAGTTGATCATCAATAAAAATCATCAGTTATTAGATTTTTAGTTTTAGTTTTCAGTCATTTTTGAAGCAAACAGTGAAACATCATCTTAGATTTCAGATGTGCTGCTTGTCTCTGTCATATATCACCGAAGTGAACATTCAAACATCACGAGACAGAAGATTAAATGATGAATTGATTAATCTGCAGATTGATCAATAAGAAAATGATAGTTAGCTGTAGCTCTAATATCTGAACATCTAACCGTAACCCTAACACCCACAACAACAACAACAACAGAATGTTCCTGTAAATTAAGCAGGTGTGTCTAATCTGTAGGAATGAGGATTAAAATGACAGGATTTTGAATGGAGTCTGATGTAGAGTCCAGTTTGTGTGTTGCACCATCAGATTAACAGGAAAGTGCTGAGTCATGGTAGGAATACCTTTATTCAGGTGAATCAGTCTCACTGCTGCTGACACTGTTTTCAGGACCTTTATTGTGACGTTCAACTGTTTTCTACTGTTAATACTTTCTGAAATTAATTTTTTTTCTTTGAATGAATCGACTCTACAAATCCTGGAAACTTTCTCCCTTTGAAACTTTAATTTCAGCTTTAAACAGGTCACAGGTTGTATTAAACTGTACTCAGCTGTGTAATCTGTGTAAGATGTGTAGTTCTTGATGTACCACAGTTTATTTTTTTATAATGGTTGTGTCTAACGAGGCTGAGTACAGCTGTTGCTTCAGTTTTTGTTAGAGACGTCTCCCTCTGACACGTCGCTCCTTTTTCACACCATCTACACTAATGACACGTTTGTCAGCTCACACTGACAGATTTCAGCGTCTCGTTCGAAGGTTCCTCACTCCTGCTGTTTTCAAACTCGTTAACACAGAGCTCATTCTGATTGGTGGTTTACCTTTGGTGGAAGACACCTTTAGTAGTCTTTACCTACACACACACACACACACACACACACGCTGTAATTACACAGACTTATATTCATTTCGTGTCCTCAACCGACGTCCCATGGGACCACAGCTCTTGTACTGGTCCAGCTGGTTCGAGTTCACTGGTCTGAAATAGATGACAGTAATAACTCCTCCCTGCTCCTCCTCAGGCGCTCTTTGTCCTCTTCATCCTCGCCTACATCCACATTGCCTTCTCTCGCTCGCCCATCAACTGTCTGGAGGTGGTGAGGGAGCGCTGGCCTCGGGATGGCATCCTGCGGGTGGAGATCCAGAGGAACTCCAGCCGAGTCCCAGTCTTCCTGCAGTACTATGACTCGGCGGGCCTCCAGGAGGAGCTGGAGGCTGAGGAGGGAGGAGGAGGAGGAGGACGAGTCGGGCTCAGTCTGGCAGCGCTGCAGGAGGAAGAGGAGGAGGAAGAGGAGATGACTCTGGAAATGTTTGACAACAGCTCAGTGCAGGTGAGCAGAGTCTCAGGTTCAGTTCTCTCCAGGACTGGAGCCTGGTCCTGGGTTTGTCTATTAGTAATCTCCCAGTGGAGTCTGGTCCTACTGGAGTCTGGTCCCAGTGTAGTCTGGTGGTCTAAATGTCCCTAAATGTAAATGGAAGAAGAGTTCAATTCAGAGACCAGGACCTCCTGGATCAGGAGTCGGATTATGTCAGATCCACGTTTAGGTCAATATAAGAATCAGTCTTAGTATCAACAGAGGATCACTATTAAAGGTCTGATCAGGGTCCAGCCAGAAAACCCGGATAGGGAACGTGGACTGGACTGATTTCTGTGATACAGCAGTGAGGTGCCACACTACTCTGCCCCAACAGCAGGACCAGGACCTGAGCTGGACCTGTTCTCACCTGTCTGTCTGTGTTCTGCTGCAGTTTGAGCTGGACATCGAGCCGCGACTGAAACCCTCTCTGGTAGGAGGAGCAGCAGGAGGAGAAGGAGCAGGAGGAGGAGTGAACGACAGCCAGGACGTCTCCTTCGCCCAAACCACTAAAGGTATGAAGCCACTGAAGGACTCAGTATCTGAGCTGGAGATGATGACCAGAGCAGGTAAACCTCCTCCTTCTTCTCCTCCTCACCCCCCTCCCCCTTCTTCATTATTAAAAAAAAATCCTTATTACTATTATCATCTCTGTGTTCAAACAGAAAACATTGCCATACTCAGCTGTGCTCTATATAAAAAGCTTTTATTCTGACCTTTTCAGTGTGGCCTCAGGAGGAGTACATTGTGGAGTACTCTCTGGAGTATGGCTTCCTCCGTCTGTCGCAGACCACCAGGCAGAGGCTCAACATCCCCGTCATGGTCGTCACTCTGGGTCAGCACCACCACACCTACCTCACAGTTACAGGACTTTCATCTGAAACACCTGCCTCAAAGTCACATGACTGATGTCTCTGTTTAGATCCCATGAAGGACGAGTGTTTCGGTGACGGATTCAGTCGTTTTCTGCTTGATGAGTTTCTGGGCTATGACGACATCCTGATGTCCAGTGTGAAGGCGCTCGCTGAGAACGAGGAGAACAAAGGTAGAGAGAGAGAGAGAGAGAGAGAGAGAGAGCAGCAGCAGCAGCAGCAGCAATTACTAAAGATGATGATTACTAATTGTGTCGGATCTGGATCCTGTAGCTCAGAGGTCAGAGATGGAGGTTCCTCTAATCCCTCTGACTCAGACTGCAGAACCTGAGTTCCTCTAATCCTGATCACAGAACCAGGTTTCTGGTTAAGCAGGTGTTGGATAAATCAGATTACTGTAATGAGCTGACAGTAACCCTGATGATGTCTCTGTGTGGTTCTCTGAAGGGTTCCTGAGGAATGTGGTTTCTGGAGAACATTACCGCTTCGTCAGCATGTGGATGGCCAGAACGTCCTACCTGGCTGCCTTCGTCATCATGGTCATATTCGTAAGTCAGCAAGTCAGAGCCTGGTCTGACAGTTTCCACCATCTTATAAATGCTCAGTGTAGTGTGGACTTATGTTTCTTCTTCTTCTTCTTCTTCTTCTTCTTCTTCTTCTTCTTCTTCTTCTTCTTCTTCTTCTTCTTCTTCTTATTATTATTATTATTATTATTATTATTATTATTATTATTATTATTTCAGAGCTGATGTTTGATGTTTTGTGGTTTTCAGACTCTGTCTGTGTCCATGCTGCTCAGATACTCTCACCACCAGATCTTCGTCTTCATTGGTTGGTCTCGTCTGAACATCCACTTGTGAATTTCTCCACTGTTGGACTAATAAAAGCTATCTTATCTGCAAAGTCCCGACCAGTATAATGTAACCCAGTCTAGACCAGTATAATGTAACCCAGTCCAGACCCGTATAATGTAACCCAGTCTAGACCAGTATAATGTAACCCAGTCCAGACCAGTATAATGTAACCCAGTCCAGACCAGTATAATGTAACCCAGTCTAGACCAGTATAATGTAACCCAGTCCAGACCAGTATAATGTAACCCAGTCTAGAGTTTCTGGTCTCAGTCCTGAACACAGAGGTTTAGATTTAGATCCAGATCAGACTCTTAAAACTTGCCCTCTTATTTGGAGGATCAACTTGGTGTTGATCTGGTTTCTGTCTGTCCCCCTTAGTGGATCTGCTTCAGATGTTGGAGATGAACATGACCATCGCCTTCCCAGCAGCCCCTCTGCTCACGGTCATCCTGGCCCTCGTCGGTAAGTTCACATACCAGAGACTGGCTCCAAATGTTTACATGGTTAGGATCTGAGTCTGGATCAGTTCTTGAGTAGAATTCACTTTAAATTAAGACACGTCTCAGGTCTCAGGTCCCAGTTCACAGTCCAGTCCTGAGTCAAGACAAGACCAGGTCCACGTCAAGTCTTTTAGCTAACGGCATTCAGGATCGCCGCTTTATGCGGTAGATGAAAAGATTCATTCATTCATCCATCCATCCATTCATACATTCATTCATTCATTCATTCATCCATCCATCCATTCAGTCAGCCATCCATTCATTCATTCATTCTTCCATCCATCCATCCATCCATTCATTCATTCATCCATCCATCCATTCATCCATCCATCCATTCATTCATTCATCTATCCATTCATCCATCCTAACTCCAGGATAACACTGAGATAAGTTCGTTCTGGTTGTTTACATCAGATGTTTTCAAACCTCGAGTTTCACAGTTAAAATCTGGAGCAAAGACACCTGTGTTGACCTGATGTCACTTCCTGTCATCAGGTATGGAGGCCATCATGTCGGAGTTCTTCAATGACACGACCACAGCCTTCTACATCATCCTCATCGTCTGGCTGGCCGATCAGTACGATGCCATCTGCTGCCACACCAACACCAGCAAACGCCACTGGCTGAGGTGACTCACATGACCATCGCTGGCTCACACCACGATGAAATGATCCCTATGAACTTTAATTAATCCTTAACGAGCAGACCAGACCCTGAGTCTGAATCAGACAGATCATGTCCTTTAATTTGAAAATCTACAGCCTTTAATTCAAAAAGCTGAATGAACAAATGCTTACCAGGTTAGCAGGTTAATTAATAATTTAATTCATTCCTTCAGGATAAATCACATTGTTAACTCTGAGTTAATGAGGATTCGTTGTGTTTCCAGGTTCTTCTATCTGTACCACTTCGCCTTTTACGCCTATCACTACCGCTTCAACGGTCAGTACAGCAGCCTGGCCCTGGTCACCTCCTGGCTCTTCATCCAGGTCAGAACCAACATCATCATCGTCAAACCCTGGTTTTATTTCAAAATAAGAGCTCTGGTATCTCAAAGAGAAGACAAACAAATCTGTGATCAAAGAACCAATAATCTGGATCATTACAGCCTGATATCCTGGATCAGGGTCTGACTGGTGGAGTTAAACCTGAAATGGTTGAACCAGTAAAAACTTATAGACCGGTTCAGACCAGCAGGTTTAATTATTCAAATGAATTTTTAACAACATAATTCATATTTATAATGAATAAACCAAATAATTTAGTGAACTTCATAATTTATATTACTCAGAAGGATCAGAGTCAGAAATAAACTGTTCAACTGTAGTACTGTGTAGTACAACAACCTGCTGTATACAGGTGTGTGCAGGTGTATGGCTTGTCACTAACAACCTGCCTCTCCCCCTCCAGCACTCCATGATCTACTTCTTCCACCACTACGAGCTTCCTGCGATCCTACAGCAGATCAGGATCCAGGAGATGCTGCTGCAGAACCAGCAGGCAGGTCAGGCCAACCAGACAGCGCTGCAGGACAACCTGAATAACAACAACGCTGCCGCTGCTGCTGCCGCCGCTGTAGGACCAAGACCTGCCAGCACCACCCAACCAGGACCCACCAACACCTCCCAGCCTCAGACCGAACCCCAGCCCTCCTCCTCATCTTCTCCAGCAACAGGAGGTGGAGGGGAGGTGAGGTCGGAGCTGAACTGGGTCGCTCAGACGGCCGCAATCATCACTGAAGCTTTGTCCTCCTCTGCGCAGCACCCCTCTGTTGACTCCATTGAGCACCACCCCGTCAGCGGAGGAGGTGCAGCTGGAGGTCAGGGGTCAGCAGGAGCTGGAGAAATAAGCGTGGTGGCAGAGTTCTGGATGGGAGGAGGTAGAGGAGCAGGAGGAGGAGATCCAAATGTTGTTTCAGTAGAAATAAAAACCACAGCAGGAGGAACCGACCCTCCACCCAGCCATCCAATCAGAGGGCTGCAGGCAGAGGTGGGGCCCTTGGAGGCAGGGCCCCCGGAGGCGGGGTCCGTGGGTGCAGAGCCCCCACAGACAGACTGCCCCCCCTCACAAAGTCCAGGCACAAACTGGGACTGCAGACCACCACAGCAGCAGCAGACCTCCTCACAGACCCTGTCCTGAGAGTCCAGGTGTAGTCCTGCTGACATCATCTCACCTGTCTGACACTGTGCCTCAGTCTGTCAGCTGATCAGGGTGATAGATTAGTGATTAATTAGTGATCAAGGAGGGGTTTTCCTATGATCCACATCTGACCTCAGATCCGGAACCGAACCTCCAGCTGCAGTCTGACCCAGTCTCATCTTTATTTTTACATTTAAACTAATATCTGATTAATTGATCAGTTCAGTGTTTCCCAGGTCACATGATCAGAGACGGTTTATTATAATAATCTGAAACTGTCTGTGGTTAAACTGGTCATAGAGATGGGGTTTGATTCTGAGTCCAGTTCAGTTTAGTTCAGTCCAGTTCAGTCCAGAAGCTGTGATCAGGTGATGTTTGGTTCTGTAGACCACAGCTGCAGCTATTGATTATTTTCATCATCTAATTAGTCTGTAAATGTTCGTCTTAGTTTGTCACAGTCCAGTGTGGTTATAAATCTACTCTCACATTCAGATTAAAAACAGAAATCTACTATTTCAATTGTTGACATTTAATTTTCTGTTTATCAATCTGGTTAATTGCTCCAGCTGTTGATAAAATGTGGCTTTACTTTGGGACGTAAGCACAATATAAACTAAAATAATAAAGCTGTGCAGACCAGACTCACAGGTCACATGATTCAGGAACAATACACAATGAGCAGCAGTTTGTTTTAACACCACCTGTAAATATGATATAAATATGACTGTAGGGATGTTCTTTGATTTACTCATGTTCAGACTCAAACAGCTCTGACTGTGTCACATGTTCCTCCATCAACATGCTGTAGTTCACTCTGACTCAGTCACACAAATACTCACTACAGCACCAAATGTGGATTAATCTGCTGCTGAAAATAGTCCCAAACAAAGTCACTGTTTCCTCCTGTTTGACAAAAACTACAGTGTTTAGCTGTTTGAGGAAAGGACTGGAAAAATGAAACTATACATTTTTTTAAAGGTTTACGTCTTCAGTAGGAACCAATGAGCTCAGAGCCAAAGGCAGAAAGTGTTGAAAGATGGACTAACACGCTGTTGGTTTGAGTCTTAATTGGTCATTTGATAAGAAAAAAACAATAGAGCTGCAACAGTTATTGACCAACATAAAGGGTGGTTTTTATTAATGATGCCAAACATTTGCTGTTTGCAGTTTCTCCAATGTGAGAAGCTGCTTTTCCTCGTTTTAACAGGATGTAAACTGAATGTTTTTGACTGTTGGTTGAACAAAAGAAGATAATTCATGACACCTTTGGCTCTAAGAAAACATGATAGTCGTTTTTGATTGGTTTCTAATGTTTTTTTTGACCAAGCAATTAATTGATAAAGAAAATAATCGATGGTTGCAGCTCTGAAATATAGAAAAACACCAGATTTATACTTTAAAATCTTCTGAAATTTCTGTGTAAAAATGTTCATGTGTTTGGACACTGCTTGTAAGTCTAGTTTAAAAATGAAACTCATGAAGAATTTGTGAGGTGTTTTTAAAGATGTTCATTCTCTGTAGGAACCAATGTGGAGGAGGAGGGAAGTGAGCGGGAGGCAAACTAACACCTGACTGAACCTTTAAACTGAAATGACACTGAAACTGGTTTGAAAGACACAGGGCAAATCAGCAGAACAGGAATGAGCTTCACTGATTCCCCAGAAAAAGATAAAAACTCATTTTTGTTTAACATGATGATCGTTATTGATCTGTGTTGATCAGCCCTGATTCTGACAGATTGAAGCACAAACGAACTGTTGATTTTTTTTTTTTTTTGTTTCCATCTGCTTTTATTTTGAAGAAAAAGACTATTTTAGAACAGGAAGTTTGTTTTGAAGCATCTTGGTGAATCAGGACTTCCTGTCAGAATGGATGCCTTATCAATAATCCTCAGACTGTCTGTAGATGCTTCAGAGATGTCAGCAGCGAATCAAGCTGATTGGTTGTGCAGTATGCCAGCTGTGTCACACCTTAGGCTGCACCTCCTGGTAAGGGCCATGACCTGTGTTCCCAGAATGTATCTCAGCGACCGAGTCCTCAGAACTCATCGCTGTGACCGAGTCCTCAGAACTCATCTCAGTGACCGAGTCCTCAGAACTCATCTCAGTGACCAAGTCCTCAGAACTCATCGCTGTGACCCAGTCCTCAGAACTCATCGCTGCAAACCAGTCCTCAGAACTCATCTCAGTGACCGAGTCCTCAGAACTCATCGCCGTGACCCAGTCCTCAGAACTCATCGCTGTGACCCAGTCCTCAGAACTCATTGCTGCAAACCAGTCCTCAGAACTTATCTCAGTGACCGAGTCCTCAGAACTCATCGCCGTGACCCAGTCCTCAGAACTCATTGCTATGACCGAGTCCTCAGAACTGTTGCGTAAATGTTTTTTCACTTCAGCTCAGTCTCCCAGGATTAACAGTCTGACTTTATTCCATCGTGGATTGGATTTCTGAGTTTAAATCCCTGAAATCAAACCAGGTCTCCAGGTTAAACTGGTCACACTGGGACCAGTTACATGGTCTCTCATTATTGATCCTAGATCAGTCAGTAAAATCTGATCACTAATGAGTCACCTGTGGTGAACTGTGGACGGACAGAGTGCCGCCTCAACAAACACTTTATGTAGCCTGTTGTGAGGGAGGCGGAGCCTGAGGTGTGACTCAGCATCAGACACAGAAACTGAACCAAACCTTTGTGGGAGTTTTTCTTCTTTGTGCCTCTGCTGGATGACTGTAGCTCTTTAGTTGATCTGAAGCCTGAAACTCATCAGTGTATTTAACTGTCCAGTAAAACAGTAAAACTGTGCACAACAGCTGTTTGCACACCTCTGTCTGAATGTCTGAATTATTTCTGATCCTGGTAAACTCACAGTGTGTAACTCCTGCCTCTCTCAATCAAAACTATACCACAAGACAGCATTTGGTGACATCATTAAGCAGTGTAAGATCATGGGAGTTGTAGTCTTCTCCTGGTTTGGATCCTTCAGTGTCAGTGGTTCAGGAGGTTTTTAACTTGTAGAACAGAGGTCTGGTTGATTTAATGAGGAACAGTCACAGATTATAACTTTAAAACAGGATGTTTGACTCAGGTTAAACAGATGAAGATTTATTTCTTCAGGATGAGAAGAAACTGTTGAAACAACAAAGTTGTTTCTTAAACTGAAAATCTTTAAATCATTATCTGTCTTTATTTTGACAGACACAGTGAGAGAGAGAGAGAGAGAGAGGATGACATGCAGCAAAGAGCCACGGGTTGGTCTCGAACCCAGGCCACTGTGGTCAGGCCTAAGCCTTAATGGTACATGTAGACACACAAGTCGACCTGAGACTTGGAGCTGGTGAATAATTATTAATTAATCATCAGGATGAAACCATAGACTGTATATAAAAAGGATGAAACTCAACTTTCAGCTGCAGATTTTAATGATTTATTTTTTTACTTTAAAACATTTTACCATTTTTGTGAAACACTGACAAACTTTAAAAAAGTATGAATGAGAAATTTAATGACTGATAATTATCAATGACTGAATGAATGTTGGTTTGTAGTCTATGAGAGAACAAAGTAACAAATGAGCTTAAACAGAAAACTAAAATACAGATAATGAGTAATATTCAATATGAACTGTAATATCACCTGGTCAGCTCACATTTTATCATGTTACACTTGCCAAAACACCACCAGGCACAAACAAACTTCTTCCTCTTCTGGTATGTTGAATATTTCAGTTCAATAATAATAATTGTTGTTTATTAAATAGCAATGATGTGAAGATGATGAAGGAAACTCTGCTGACACTGCCTTGTTTGTATATAAAAAGGTTTATTACAAAGAAGTCCAGCATCAAATCAAGCACCATGGATTGCTTGAGAGAGGAGTCGAAGCCAATATGAATCTCCTCTGAATAACAGCTCTAACTACTCCGCTTATATGGGTTGGTTGTCTTTGTGAAGCTGAGACAAAACATATGGTCCATAACTAAAAAGGACCTAATTTTCCTAAGACAAAGAGGCACTCATCACCCATGACCTTTTGACCTGGGGCCCCTAACTGAATATACCAAGCCCAGGAAGTCACATACCATACGGAACTTAAGACACTACATAATCATCTGTATTGTCCACAGATGTGGAGATCTGCCTTTGGCTTCACAGGATGGTTTGAAAGTCTGCAAGTTAAAAACTGCTTTTAGAGACCCTGGAACAGATGCTGAAATCCTGCCACCATTATAAATATGTTTCAAATGCAATAGGTGGAGGTCACGGTGATGGGACACAGCTATAAACCATCCTCATACACCTGTACCTGAGCTGGTGGGAGTGAGAGGTCTAGACAAATGGTAATTAAAGCTGTGGTCAAATAGTAAACTGAGAAATAGACACAATCGCCACTTCTCTCTGTAGCCTCAGACTGAGGAGATGTTCAGGTGTTTCCTCAGATCCAGGTCCTCTGGTCTGACTCAAAGTAACATCTGTATCTACAAAACCTGATCAGTTTTCAAAGATAAAGAGCAGTCATGACGGACAGTTGTCTCTGCACCCAGGAAAAATAAAAGCTTTGGTCAGAGACACATTGTACAGACAGTACAGTGGAACAGAGCTGGACAGACCCTGGACTCTTAAAGAAACAAAGCCACAATAAAAACATTCAATTCCTGGAACAGCTCTGGTTTTAGTTTCTCCGTCCATGTCTCTCAACAAAACTGTATATTTTTTTTAAATTATTTTTTTAATGATAATTTCTTTTACTGATTCAAAATATATTTTATAATTAATATGTATAAGTATATAAATAAAATGTCTGTGTAAACTGTGGAAGGGAAGTACAGACAGTCACAGTGAAGTTTTCAAAAACAGGTTTTATTAATGAATAAACATTCCAACATCAAGAAGCTGCAATACAAAAATAAAATACAAATGAAAAGAAAAAGGTTCACGACACATAAAAATGCTTTGTTTATGTCTGGATGCCTTTTGTAAAAATATGAAATAAAATTGATTTTCATGAAATTAAACTACATGTTTGTTTGTGACCTCGAGCCCCACCCACTGCGTGCTTATTGGCCCAAATAGCTGTCAATCAACTAACACTGATGACACATCAGCATTAGCTTTGACTTTGAAAAATTCAAACAAAAACATGAGAAGCTGAGCTCAGATGATTCTTCTGTCAACATGTGATGAACTGTAATAACCAGCTATTTCCTGATGAACATCTGCAGGACAAACTCACCTGCAAATGTTCTCCTGTTGTCTTTCCTGCAATGACCTTTGACCCCACGTCTTCAGTATTGATCCCTCCAGGTTTCAGTTTGTAGTTTCATGTTGAAACCACTGACGTCGTTTCATTCACATCTGGTTTTAAAACATGAGGATTCAAACTACTAATGTCATTTCAACATGTGGGGAACCACCATCGTCACGTCTCAGTCCTCCATCCTGGACCATATTTAGACATTCAGTGAGACAACGTCCAACATTTTCCAACAAGTGATGTCAAAGAAATCAGGCATGCTGAGAGAAAATGAAACTCACAGTGACACAAACAAAACTAACAAAAACAAAACACAAAACTGAAAATGCTTCGGCTCAACTGACAGAAGGAAAAAACAAGACGCCCCGCCCCCCCTACTTGTGTCCCTTGCTGGTCTTGAAGGACACCTGCAGGACTTTGTCTCCCAGTCGGTACCCGTTCAGGCTGTGAATCGCCATGGCAGCTTCCTCGTAGTTTGTCATGGTAACGAAGCCGAAACCTTTGCATTTGTTTGTGTTGAAATCTCGGATCACTTTCACATTGACAACGGCGCCGAACGGCCCAAACATCTGCCACAAGATGGCCTCATCTGCATCCTGACCTAGGTTATAGATGAAAATGCACCAACCAGAGGACGAGTTCCCTGAGACCCCGCCCCCTCCACCCATATGGTCCACACTCATTGGAGAAAACCTGGAATCAAACAGACAGCACGAGTAGGTAACAGGACAAAACAGGGATTACCAGAAACACTGTCCTGTAAGAGGCGGGACCAGAGCAGGAATACAGTGATGAGAAAATATAGTTCTAAATTAAAGGTTTGTTTGACGGCAGAAGAAGAGGGAAAACTTTCAAAATAAAGCAAACCCTATGACTAATAGTTTTTTTCTGTGGACATTTTTTTTACAACATCCACAACCCTCCTGAACCTCCTAATAAGTACCAAGAACAACCATAACTATCATGTAAAGGGATGGCTGCAAGACTTTTATTTTGAATTTTAAGAGGAATTGACGGGTTTCATTCCTGGCTTCAAATCATTTGGGGAAAACACAACACGTGACTCGAACTGATGAATCAGCCTGAAACAAAAATAAAAGTCTGTCTCTAATGGAAACAAAGGCCCTGGACAGTGTTTGATAAATTACAGGAAGTGTGCTGCTTCAGATGACAGTTATTGAGCAGCCAATCAGACAGTAGTATCTCTCATCTTTGGGCAGACAGGTGAACTGCTGCAGTTACCAGGTAAAAGCTGTTGGATGACCTGAACTCTTGAAGTACCTGAACCTCTGCGCCTGGTGATGGACGGGTCCTCCGAAGCGCCGTGATTGGCCGTGGTACATCTGTGACATCACCTGGGAGCTCCTGGACTGATTAGGGTTGGCAGCAAACTTGACTGTGATTGGCTCGGAGCTGCCAGGCGGGGTGTGTCCATTCAGGTGTTTGACGGCATCTTCGGCCTCAGCTCGCTTATCATACCGGATAAAGGCAACGCCCCTAGACAGACCTGAACAGCCAACCAGATTGAAGATAAGAGTCAGGGGTGAGTGGTGTATTTGGCCACATGACTGGTCACATGACTTGGTTGTACTGACCTGAGGCCTGGTCCACCAACACTCTGGAGTTGATGATGCGTCCGTACCGAGCGAACATGTCCTCGAGCTCCGGCTGACTCAGCGTCCTTGGCAGACCGCTGATGTACAGATTTGCATCTTTGATCATATCTGAACTTGGCCGTGCATACGAAACCTGAGGAAGTGATACAAAAGGTTTCAGTCCGTCGTCATAACGAGTCTTATAAACATAACCACTAAACAAAATAAAATACACAAGTTACATCCAGTCTTGCAATAAAATCCAGACATATTTTAAATAAGTTTATATGTTCATTAAAACAAACAAACAAACAAACAAACAGTTATCCATATTGGCCCCAAATAAATAAAAAAATACAAAATAAAAGCATCCAAATAGGCTCAGATCATTGGGCACTTTCGTCAAAATAAAAGCATCAATTTATAAAAATAAAAGTTCTGCACATTGTCACACTGAACTGAAGAAATTCACAGATTCAGTGTCGACATGCGTCGACGTTAAAAACAGGATATAAGAGTAAAAATAAAAAACATGACAGCAGAGTTTTAAAAATACCTTCATCCGTCAGACAGTTTGCAGGAGAGAGCGCCCTCTACTGTCCAGGGAACATAACACATCTATCAGTTGAGACAGGAAAATCAAAGAGCACCTGTGGCACTTTACCTTGATAGTTTTAGACTGTAGCCTCAGGCCATTGAGGGTACTGATAGCCCTCTCTGCATCACTAGGGTTAACAAAGTTAACAAAGCCGTAACCTAAACTGTGGCCTAGAGAAACACAAAGGAAAACAACAAAATAAAATAACAAAACTGTCTGTGGTACAGCTGCCACACATTCTGGATAGAAAGAAACATACAGAGGTCACCATCTGAACACAAATCTCAGCACAAAAGTCTCCAGTGTTTGAAAACAGTTCATTCTTCTGAACAAACCCAGAAAACTCAGACACAGGTCAGACCCATGAGGGTCAATCTGAACAGGTCGACCCTGTTCTGACGAGGTGGGTCAGAAACGACGCAATTTCTCAGACTCAGTGAAGAGAATCTGGTCAATATTCAGTGTAACTCTGGTTTATCAGTGACATGAATGAAACTATTGCAGAGTGGAGTCTGTACAAACGAACCCCCTGCCCATCACTGTGCTAAAGTGTGGCTGGACCTGGGGCAGAGATTCCTTCTGCTGCTGGCGCCTTCAGTTTGCTGGTTGTTTGTTGTCTGAGGGTCATGTGATAGATTTCAAGGTCATCTGGTGAAAACTGGACCTGGTCTGACACGTCAGGCCACACTTTTCTGGACTTGTTCAGGTCTTCGTACATTCATTATCAAAACTTTACAAACATTTTCAAAGCCTGAAAAATAAAATAAAACAGGTGAAACAGAATCAAAACATCTGTACATTCTTGTTAAATTCAGTTAAATTATTTAAAACAAACAGTTTATTGAAGGTTGGACGATATGATGAACCTACAATAGAGATTTTTCTATTTTGTCTTTACTGTGGTGTCTCTACCTTTTATTTGTCAGACCACGTTTTACATCAATTATTTATATAATTTATCATTTCTGGAGCAATGAGATGAAATATTGATTTTTAATTCACTGATTAAAACAGAAACAGATGCTTGTATAACACACATAAATATAAAACCAGTTAGTGACAGATTATTGATCCATATCGCCCAGCCCTGATTTCATCAGTGATCAGATACCTGTTAAACACTGTCGTCATTAAAATAAAAATGTAACAACAACAGTGCAGAAAGAAAAATATTCAGACACTGTTCAGAGGAAAATCACAGACTCGTCCTTTAAAACAGTGGTTCTCAACCTGTGGGGGGGGGTTCAAAATAAATGAAGTTATATTTTCGAGAAAGAGTTTTCTGTTAAATCACCCACACCAGTGACATCGTGTGTGTGTGTCCCGTGTGTGTACGAGCCAAGCTCTGCGTGCGTTCAACTGTGTAAACAGCTAACAGAGGGAGGGGGTTCAATCTTTTAGGGGGGGTGAGAATCACTGCTTTAAACAAACAAAAAAAAACAAACAAACACAAAAACATTAGACTTCATTAAAAACAAAGTAAAAAATGATTTAAATAGAAACAAAAATCAGCTGATCAGTGAGAAAAAAAAAACAGCTGCTGGAAAAAGAGTACACAGAGATACTGCAGGAAGTACTAATACAACTAGTACCACTAATACAACTACTACAAGTTATTTTCACTTGCAATATTAGTACTGTACTATAATGTATCAGAACCAGAGCTTTACAGTAGTACTCATACTTGCTATAGCTCTGTAGCATTGTAGTATTTGTACTAACTAACCTTAGTCGCATTAGGTTAAGCAAACAAAGTAGTACTACGGATTCTGGTACTGCTACACAGTAGTACTGCAGTAGTACTGGGGTCTGATACGTTAGAAGCAGCTGTTACCTTGAGTGTTGTGCTGCAGGTTTGTGTTGTAGTACAAGTACTCAGTCAGTGCAGCTATAGTACTGCAGCAGCAGTACTGCAGTAGTACTGCAGGGGGAGTTACCTGCCACTTTGTCCCTGATGAGTTTTGCCGACTCAACGTCGCCAACGCTACTGAACAGGCTGCGCAGCTCGTCCTGACTCATGCTCTGCGGCAGGTAGTTCACGATCAGGTTCGTCCGGGCGTCATCGTCCTCCATCATCTGATCACTGAACCCGTTGTCATACAGCTCCTGAGGAACACAGTCACCTTATTACATCATCAGCACACAGACAGGTTGAATATTATTGACACCTCTGTGATGTCATCAGTGACTAGTCATCTAAAGGAAAACATATTCAGCAAATCAGAGCACACCAGTCACCTTTCCAACAGCTCCTTTGGTGGCGTCTCTGACATCACTCTGAGACGTCTGAACCTCACACACCTGAAACAACACACAGGTGTTACACACAAACTTATAAACAATACAATACACACCTGAAACAACATGTACACCTTACAACAGTAAGGTGTATCTTTAATCTCATGGTCTCTTACGACCTCTCCACCCTGACAGGGTTGTTTACCTGTCAGGTGTGATACAGACTCTGGAGGCTGACACTCTTCAATCTCTTTTATCAAGACATAATTGATCTGGTCAGGAGTTACTGATTGACTCACCTTCAGGTACCTGATGTGTCCTCTTCTTAGTGCCATGGAGACGATTCAGGTGGTTCACTGTGTCTGAAAGAAATCAGCCTTTGTTATTGATCATGATTGACTGGTACTAAAAACCACAAGTATGAAACAAGATGATACCAAACAAGAAAAAGTCTAAACAGGTTGGTCTGGGCCAGTTTCTCCTGATGTCCACAGACCTGGAGCTACAACCTAAAAGCTACAACCGACAATCCTGATCACAGGACCTGAGAGTCCTGCTGCTGATGTGGGTCTGCAGCAGGACTCTGATGGGAAGCTGGTGTGAAGAAATAAGAGTCGTTGTCACATGAGACATTGTGGAGGATTTGGATAGAGGTTCTACAGCAATAACTGACAGCTGAGAGTAAAATCTGACACGATGAAGACAGCAGAGTCCGAAGTTTCTAATCAAGGCAGAGGAGACGTCGTTCCACAGATGGCAGGACGCCCTGAGCTGAGGTTCACCAGCCTGCAGCAGTTTCCCTTTATCTCAGCTTTCTTCCAAGCACTTACCTGTGGAGTCTGCATGGACTTGGTGGTGGAGGCTACCGCCAGTACAAATGAGGGAACAAAGACTGTGGACACCATCCCATGTATTTTGAACACTAAGATCCACCATAGACGCTGTGATGTACCGAAGATGCTGGCAATAATAAACCCGAGCAGCAAATTCATCGTGAACAAATAGAGCAACTTTCACAACAAGTGAAGACAGGACAGGTGGGCGGCAGCAGAGCCAAACACAGGTGCTCCTCAGACTTCATCAAACAAACAGCAGAACAGGTGAGGAAGAGAAGACGAGACAGATGGTGTCCAAATACGGGGTGAACCCAGCGGAGCCTCCTCCATCTTCTTCAGTAGAGGATCCATTTTCATGGTGAGTCATTATTGTACAAACACTAGTAGAGAGTATATTTGTCAATTTGTTCATTTTATCACTAAAATCTTGACAAGGGTGTCACGGGTGAGCTGTGACGTCATGAAACAGTGACATGTTTGAGTGTAAGCTCAAACTGATTATTCAAACCGTGGTCAAATTTGGTATCATTTACATCTAATTTAAGTGCAGGTTTGAATCCGGTTTAAGTGAAGATGGCTGTATGTACTTTGAGACCTCACAGCGGCCGTTTAGGTTTGATGTAGTTTCAAACTGAATTGTAAATCATCATCGTGTTGCTCTCAGATTAAAACTGTAGAGACAGAATAAAAAAATAATGACCACCTTCAGTGGCAAATATGAACAAGTAAACGTTTGTACCACGAGAAAAGAAAGAACGGAGCAAAGAAACGTTTCTGAAACAAACGGAACTTCTAACGTTGTCGTTACAAACGCGACTAAAACGTTCCGAACTCTGAATCCGGGACAGGTCCGAGCCAGACCCAGATTCGGACCCTGCAGACAGTAAGTCTAACACCTGCGGACTAAGGTGGACAGGTGAGCTGTTTGTGTTACCTGAGGGTGAAAAAATTAAAACTATGAAAGGCCACGCGGCTAACACCGTGCTAACAACGTTAGCCGCGCGGCCTCACAAAGAGGCTAAGTGGCTAACATGCGGCTAACAGCCCTTACATCGCTTACTTGTAACTATGGTGGACAGGTGGTTCAGTCTGAATTCTGTCTTATATCGACCCACTGACGGATGCTGTGCTGGTGCTAAGCTTACACACCGACTTAAAAACGGCAGATTAGCTGCTAGCTGCTCCCCGCTCCGCACAAAGGAAACGAACTCACGGGAAATATCGCGGGACCGCAGATTCTCTTTTTCTGTTACGTTACTGAAGGACGACTAGCTGATTAACGCCACCTGCTGGGCCCACTGAGAAAGACACAACAACAACTACTGTGAATTTACACTACTACAACTGCCAGTGTGTATCTATACTGCGACCACCACTACTACTACTACAGTGTATTTATACAACAACCACTACTAACTACTACTGTGTACACAGCAGTCTGAGAGGACAGGGGTCCCACAGGACCTCAGCCCACTCCTCTTCTCCCTCATCACCACGACTGCAAACCTCTTATGCCAGTAACTCCAGCATAGTGGTAGGTCTGATCTGAGGTCTGCTCACACACAGTGATGAGTCAGGTGACAGGGACCAGGTGAGAACCACCCAGACTTGAACATGAACAAGACCAAGGAACTGATTGTGGACTAGAAGGACAACAGCCTGCACACATGCCCCCATACACATTCATGTGTCTCCAGCTGCGGGTCCAGATCTTGGAGGACCTCTCTCGGTCCATGAGCTGATCCTGTCTCATAAGGAAATCACCACAGCAACTGTACTTTCTGAGAACACTAAAGAAAGTTCAGTAGTCTCCACAGACATTGGTGACTTATTATTTTTAATAAATATGAAAGCTTCATACAGCTGGTTCTGACGTTTGAATCAGTTTTTGTTTTATGAATTTTTATTTTATCAGTAAAGTATTTTGTTTTTGTTTTGTTGCGTCTTTTTCAAAATTGTTTTTGTGACGCCAGGACCTCGTCTCTGTGACATCACAGGTGATTTCCGCTGCGGAAGTCGGGGCTGCATGTAAACAAAGCGGCGATGAAGAAATTAATTAAATAAAGTTAAAATAAAGTAGAATTTGTTCAAACAGACCAGTGGCGGACAGTCAGAGATATGGAGCTCCGCGGTGACTGAACCAGAACCAGAATCATGTCCATGGAGGATCCGTTCTTCGTCGTCAAAGGGTCAGAGCCCCGTGCTAACCAGGCTAACAGGGCTAAAAGCTAGCGTTAGCCTGGGAGCGCCGATCGATAATCGATATGTTCGCAGTGGTAGGAAACAGTAAAACTGTAGCTTAACAGCAGAGGGATCAGTAGCAACCTAGCAGACATGCCAACGTTAGCAAGCAGTGTTTTTTGAGTGAATTAGCATGTTAGCATAAAGCTCATCTTTTAATAGGAGTCACTCTCAAGAGTTTAGTTTAATGGAGTCCAGCGACAGTATAATACAACTTTAGGTTTTATTCTTTGTACTCTGATAAAGTGTTTGTGTCAGTGTGACGGAAAAAACAGATTATTTTATTTAATATTTATTCTTCATTACATCATTAATATTTATCCATGATATCATCAATTTTATATTTGTTCTTTGTTACATTATTCATATTTATTCTTTGTCAGATAACCCCTAGAAACCTACAGCCTGAGTGACAGTTTTACAGGATCAGAGTAGCAGGACATCTCACTCTGGTTGTTTTTATTTTTCAGTGTTTTTAGGGTCTTTCTATGAAAATGTTGATTCAGTTTTTTATTCATAGAGTTAAAGGACCGACAGTTTTAAAGTCTGCATTAATCCAAACCTCAGACATCTACTTAAAGTTTGAACACCATCTGAAACTGAGTCAGTCTGATCAGCAGTCTGCAGCACTATGTGGATTAAAATATTAAGTTTGTGCTGCAGTTCACTGGCAGGCATTTAAATTTTTTTAAATTTTGTCCATCCCAATTTTTATCACTGAGGGTGGATTGAACAGGGTCATTCATTGCAAAATTTTGGAATTAGCAAGTACTTTGTGAGAAATAAATAACTGAACAATATATACAGTTCTGTCCATGTGTTTGATGTGAATCTCACCTGTTCACTCTGCCCTGCCTCGCTGGTCTAACATGATACTGTAGTGTATAGTGAAACTATAATAACAGTGTTTAATTACCTTATTTATCAACATGATGTCAGTCAGTCACATTCGATCTCATGTATTTTCAGGAGAGAGAGAGAGAGAGAGAGAGAAAAAATATATGTTTTACCCATTTGAAATACTAAAAAGATGAAATAAAATAGAAAATGTGTTTATTGTGGCAGACCACCACAAATAAATCAATGTATGGGAAACCCTGGTTTTATTTGTAAATCTGTGAGAGGCTTTTCCCTCTATGATGTTTAGTTAACACAACAGCATTGTTATTTTATGTTTGTTAACAGGGAGGTACAGAAGGCAGTGAATGCAGCACAGAGCCTCCATCACAGATGGAGTGAGCTGCTGCAGGAGGGGGGTGGAGCCTCCAAAGAGGAAATGGACTGGACTACCAATGAGCTGAGGAACAGTTTGCGGTCCATCGAGTGGGACCTAGAGGACCTTGATGAAACTATCAATATCCTTTAAACACAGAGAATTCACCTGAGCTATAGCTGAGGTCACATGGTCAGCTGGCATGATGTCCACTGTTTTTCTCTGAGGCCAGAGATTTTAAGTGTAAATGAATGTGTTTCTTAACAGTCAGTGAATGCATCGTTGAATCAAATCCAAAGAAGTTCAACCTAGATGCTGCCGAGCTGTCAAAGAGGAAAGCCTTCATCACCAGCACCAGAAAGACAGTCAAGGTAAACTTCAAGTTAAAACACACTCACCTGTCTTTAAAATATTGACACCTGCTCAGGTGAAACGGGATCTGATCTGATCTGATTGGCTGCTGACTGTTTCTCTTGAAGGAAATGAAAGAACAGATGTCGAGTCCGGATGCTGCCTCCGTGGACAGAAAAAACAAACAGGTGACTGTACACAATCAAGTCAGTCATTTTCATTAATGTAGTTCTGACTCATACCAGAAGTTTTCTCAGGTCTCTCTCCATATAGAGCAGGTGTACACTGTATCTTTATTACAGAGACCAAACATTCCCCTGAGCAGCACCTGGTTACAGTTGAGAGAAGAAACTTCCCTTAATAGGTAGAAACAATGAACAGAACCAGACTTGAGAGAACGCGTGTTAAGAGAAAACAGCATAATGCAGGTTCCACATAAAGATGTCTAATAACTTGTAAACTACCAGACCACAGGCGCATTATTGTTTTATTTTCTTATTCAGATTAGGTCATTACATTACCACCAAAACCTCCTTAGAAAACCCTGAAAGCTCTTCAGCGAATCTCTTAAGAGACCCACTTCCCAAGAATCATGGACCCTCCAGAGATCCCTTAATCCAGAGAGACTCCTGATATCTGAGGTTGAGGGACACTTTCAAAGATCTTTGAAAGACTTGAAACCTCTTCAGAGAACTCTTGGATCACCCATGAAACCTTTATAAAACCCCTTTGAGTCTCATTGAGTTCAGTGACCTCAGAAACCCCCTGGAGACACCTTGAGGTCGGGGGTATGGTATTTTCCTGGACATCCCTTGAGGTCAGAGTGAGGGTATGGTAGGTCCCTCGAGATCCCATGAGGTCAAGTTGATGGTATGGTAGATCCCTGATGTTCCTGGAGGTCAGGTTTAGGGTATGGTAGGTCCCTGGAGGTTCCTGGAGGTCATGGTGAGGGTATGGTAGGTCCCTGGATGTTCCTGTGGTCAGCTGTGGGTGTGGTCAGGTCCCTGGAGGTCAGGGTGAGGGTATGGCAGGTCCCCAGACGTCCCTTGGTGGACATAAAATTGCAGCTGATTCAAAATTTCTCTGTTTGTGTTGTTATGGTGTCCAGGCCCTGCTTGGTGAACGTGGTGCTCATGGTCCGGTCTGGCAGCCTGGTCCTGATAAATACAGGCGACTGGACCGCCAGCTGCAGAATGCCAACTCTCAGTTTATAGAGGAGCAGCAGGTTCAGCAGCAGGTACAGTAACACCTGATCAATAAAACAGCCAATAGCAGGGCTCTGGGAAGTGATGTAATATCAGTATACAAAAATCTTGTGGATACTGCAAAAAAAAAAAAAAAAATTTTTAAACGTAGTCTGTGGGTTCAGATTAACGATTAAATGTACGTGTGTTTGTTTTAGCTGATAGCGGAGCAGCAGGATGAACAGTTGGAGCTCGTGTCGGGAACCATCGGAGTCTTAAAGAATATGTCAGAGAGGATCGGCATGGAGCTAGATGAACAGGCCGTGTGAGAACCCAAAGATTAATTTTCATTGAGAACCCTCTACCTTTTTGATATGTCATATGTGTTGGACTGATGAGACAACCTTATTTAGTTTTGAAAAGGGGAAGGGACTTGTCAACAGGAGATGCTGAATGTTTTTCCTGCAGGATGTTTTTAGGCCAAAATTTGAGCCACATCTGTTTACCTGAGTTACTTCATGTTCCTGCAGGATGCTGGATGACTTCAGCCATGAGATGGACAACACTCAGTCCAGACTGGACAATGTCATGAAGAAACTGGCCAAAGTCTCCCACATGACCAGTGGTAATCTGCCCAGCAACACATACTGTCACCCTCAGTGTTTCTATGAGAGCAGCAATAGAAAATAATAATAATAGTTTTAGTAGGAGAACAGTTAGGTTTCAGCTCTGATATGAATTTTTCTCTGGTTTTAGGTTTCTGACCAGATTAAAGTCTCAGATCTTACACCTGGTACAAAGCGCAGCACAAGTGTCTTTGTTAGTTTTAGACAGACACAGTTCTCTTCGTTAGTTTCAGACTGACACAGTTCTCATTTTCCCATTCAGCACCCAAATTGTTTAAATAGCAAATACACCCATGGGCATGTTGGTCTTACAAGGAGGTGTGGTCAGGAGCATTGTTGGTACATTGCTATGTTGAAGCAGGGGAAAGTGATTGACCAATAAAAAAAAAAAAAAAACCTGGTCTTAAGTCATCCGTCCATCCATTTTCTTTTGCTTATCTGGTTATTCCAGCTCCTCCTGGGAGATTCCCAAGGTGTTCCCAAGCCAGATGGGATATATGTAATCCCTTCAACATGCTCTGGGTCTACCCAAGGGTCTCCTCCCAGGTGGACATGCATGGAAAACCTCCAAAGGAAGGAGGGTGTCATTCTAATCGTATGCCTCAACTGGCACCTTTCACCGTGAAGGAGCAGCGACTCCAAGCTCCCTTTGGACGTCTGAGCTCTTCCCCCTTTCTCTAAGGCTGAACCCAACCACCCTACCCTGCTTGTATTTGTGATACTTGTACTCCTTCATTTGGGGTAGCAACTCACTCCCAATCCGGCACACTTCTCACCTCAGCTGTACCTTGAGATCCTGTCCATGAATATCACAAACAGGATCGGAGATGAGGGACAGCCTTGGTGGAGTCCAACACTCCCAAAGATGTGTTGGACTTTGTGCCGAGAATACAGACACAACCCTCACTTTGGTTAAACAAGGACCAAGTGGCTTATAACAATGGGCCTGGTACCCCATACTCCTGCAGTAACCCCCCACAGAGTCCCCCGGGGGACATGGTCGTAAGCCTTCCCCAAGTCCATAAAACACATAGACTGGCTGGTGAAACTCCCATGACCCCCTCAGTACTCTTGCAAGGGTAAAGAGCCAGTCCACTGTTCCACGGCCAGGACGGAATCCACATTGCTCCTACTAGATCTGAAGTTTCACATTCATTTGGATCCTCCTTTCCAGCAGAGTTACCTACCCCCATAATTGTCCAATAATGTCCAAAGCCTTCAGCATTTCTGGGCAAATCTCATCCACACCTGGCGCCTTGCTGCTGAGGAGCTTCTTAACTACCTCAGCAACCTCTGCCAGGGTTATGGATGAGCCTTCCAGTGAGTCTTCCAGCTCTGCCTACTCCATGGAGGACACATTCAAGTTCAGGAGTTCCTCAAAGTGTTCTTTCCACCACCCAACAACATCTTCAGTCCGGGTCAGCAGTTCTCCTACTGGACTGAAAACAGTCAAGCCCTGCTTCCCCTACATTGCCAGAACCTCCTTGAGGCCAAATGAAAGTCCTCCTCCATAGCTTCCCCAAACTCCTCTAGCTCAGGCGCCTTACCTGCTAGAGAGGTGACATCTTAAGTCAGTAGCGCACTATATCACTGTTATTTTAAGGGCACACAATCAAGAGAGTGGTATGAGCCTATTTTGTGGCACAATGTGCAAACACTTGACTTTCACACACACAGTGAGCTGAAAATGTGTGATATTTGGATCAGTAGGTGGAACATTATTCTTTATAGCATTTTGTGTGTGTGTGTGTGTGTGTGTGTGTGTGTGTGTGTGTGTGTGTGTGTGTGTGTGTGTGTGTGTGTGTGTGTGTGTGTGTCAGTCAAAATCTATTCTGTGTGGCACTGATTGGTTTATTGTATGTATGTCTCCATGTGCTTTTGACTGTTCAGACAGAACCCTCTGTGTGTCTAATGTGATCAGGCCTCAGTATTGATCAGCTATCAGAGACGGTGTCACAGTTTAATCAATAACTCACCTGTATGAGAGAGTCACTGTGTTCAAATTGAACCTTCTCAGACTGAAGCTTTAACAGATGAGAGATGTCAGGAAAACTTGCACTGCATCCAGTTAGTTAGTGATAGTTATAGTTAGTTTTTACTGTAGTTAGTTCTAGTTAAGGTTAATTATAGTCAGCTATTGTTACATATAATGATTGATATTTAGAAGTTTTAACTAATAGTTGTTAACGCAGTAGAGTATCACAGATCATTGTCAGTGGTTGTAGTTAGTCATGGTTAGTAATAGTTATAGTTAGTTGATAGTTACTGTGTCCTTTCAGGTCATCATCAGTGGTTGCAGTTATAGTTTATTATATTTATGATTGTGATTAGTTATGGTTTATAGTTAGTTATTCACATAGTTATAGTTAAAACTATAATTATCAGCTGAGCTAATTATGTGCTGAAGCTCAGAGCCTGAAGAACAAAACATGTAACTGTCCACATACTTACAGTTTGGACTATATAGTTAGTTATAGTTAGTTTTAGTTATAGTTATCAACACTCTGTGTCCTTGCAGATCGCCGTCAGTGGTGTGCAATTGGCGTGTTGCTCGCCATCCTCTTTGTTGTCATCCTCCTCTTCTTCATCCTCTGATTAATGCCTCCTCCTGTCAGCACGAAATTCATAATCCTACTGAATTCTACTGGACTCTACTGGACTCTGCAGAACTCTACTGGATTCTTCTGGACTCTACCGGAGTCTTTACCCTCTGATTTGACCCAATCAGTATAACATACGACTCCCCCTGTCCTTACACCCTTGAATCAGATAAGGACTCTGGACTCTCCTAGACTCAACTGGACAGATATTTGTAATGTTTTGATGTTTTAGAAAATTATGTTTCAGTTTCTCCACTTTAACTCCAGTTCAGCTCCACTTTAAAACCAGTTTAACTCCAGTTTAACGCTACTTTAAAACCAGTTTAACTGCAGTTTAGCATACTTCAGCATTTCTCCATTTAAACTGTGTTAAACTTGAATAGCACTTTGAACTCTGTTAACTCCAGTTTAAGCCTGGTTCAGTGCAGGTTTAACTCTAATTTAAACCACAGTTTAATCCTGGTTTGACACCAGTTTGTGTTGTGGGATCTTGTTGATCTGAAAACACTTTATTGGAAAGTAATGTAATAACACTAAAACTTTGTGTTGATGTTTTTGTTGTTTACAGTTTGTTTTTGTTTTTATTGACTGATGCAGTGTTTGAGATTTTATTTTTTATCTTGGTTTATTTTATTTTTGTTTGTTTCAGCAGTTCATTGATCAGCGGACAAGTGTTCTTAATTCTAATCACACACTTTCTGCTGCTTCACAATAAAAGCTTTTCACAGGGAACCTTTGGAAGGCTTTTAATGTGAAGGAGCAGCAGGAAGTGCAGTCATGAAGGTTTGTGAGACAATGAACAGCATATTTGACATAAATTGGCTGAAATCAGGTGAACAGGTGAGCTGTTAGACGAAGCAGCAAATCACATTGTCCCACATCATCAGGTTTATGGTACGCATGGTGGGAAAATCTTAGCTACACAAACTTTTACATGACGACTGCAGGAGATGAAACATAAAATACAAGTTATAATATTTCACGTTTTGATATAATAAAACCACAGTGTTAAGAACTGATGAGAATGAAACTCATTAAATACAGAACTGTACATTACAAACAGACTCATCAGTGTTTTAATCTGTTTGAAATCTGCATTAGAACAAACACTAACATATCATAAATCCATCCAGTCATTCAGCAACAGATTTCACTAATTCAATATTTTCAGATTTTTCTTTCAGGGGAAATGTGACTTTTCATTTTTAATAGTCTGTGGTTTCTGTCACACTGGACCGTTTTATTTTTTTGTTTATCCTTCAGGTTCCTCTGATACTGAAACTGCAGAGGTATTCAGTGTTTTGCATTTAAAAAGAAATCAGTGTTCCCATTCATATTTCTGGAAACAAAACCAACATGGAGCCCTGCAGTAAGAACAAAAACAACAACAATAATAATAGTAATAGTAATAATAATAATTATTATTATAAAAGCCACTCTCTTTTGTGCAGAACGCATCAATAACTGAATTACAGCTGAATGAAGACATTTAGTTTGAAGTTAAACTGTATTCGTGGATTTCAGTTATTTCTGTCTGTCTTTATTTTATTTTGTCAACATCAGCAGTTGAGTGACGTTTTGTGCCTACAGGGGAATTTTATTTCAATAAACTGACCTCCCACCCACAGGAAACATTAAGCTTCAGTTCATTGTTTCTTTAATTTGTCTGAAAATATAAACATATAAAAACTGTACAGACACAGAAATACTGCAGAAGTTTCTTTGAATACCGTAATAGTTGATTTGAGACAACAAAGCCACTGCACTGAATAACAGCACTTAATATTAACGTTTTATTAATCATCACAGCATTAACCTGCAGTCCCATAATGACCAGTATGACCAGTATCAGGAATGATTACAAACAAACAAACCAGTTTCTTTGTTCATCTGGACACTGTTGTTTTAAGACTTGACAAACTTTGAACCTGAACTGAATTTAGGATTTGATGAGAGAGAAACATCATAAATACAAACTGTGATGCTTCCAGAGTGAATCTCCCTCGCCCGGACTGATCTACCTGTAGACCTGGTTTAGACCTGATCTACCTGTAGACCTACAGTGTGTGAAAACAGAAGGTGGAGAATTTGATTTCCTGTTTAAAGTGATGGATAATAGTAAAGTTACAACTTCCTGTCATGGAGGAGGTTAAAGGTTGTGGAACTCAGGTCTGGTTGGACTAGCTGCTCTATGGTCCTGCTCATGTTACTGTCAGTTTGTTGCAGTTTCGGCAGATTTTTTCAGTTGGGCTCATTTTGTGTTCAGTGTGTCGTGGGACTAAAGTTCTGGTCACAGGTGTGGTTTGGTTATGTAACCAGATGCAGTCAGGCGGCGCTGTGGTCACCGTGGAACTGTCTTCAGGTGTCGAAGGACCCGGACAGTTGCAGATATGTTCTGGGTCAGCAGGTGGGTCACCTGATCCAGACTGAGACAGGCCACTTTCTCCCCGTTGACCTCCAGTATCTCATCTCCAACCGAGAGCAGACCAGCATACAACTTCTCAGTACTGCTGTCCACCATGTCCTCCACGTACACACCTACAGTACACAGTAATATATATAGTTATTAATATACTGTCAGTGCAGTAATAATACACTGGCAATGTAGAGTTAATACACTGTCAACGTAGTATTAATACACTCTTTCCATGGCTGGGGGTCTGGACGGGGTCCAATCCATCTAATCATCAGTAGTAGTATATGCAGTATTTTCAGCAGTGTATGAAGTATTTTCATCCCTATATGAAGTATATTCAGCAGCATATGTAGTATTTACAGTAGTATATGAAATATTTTCAGCAGTATATTAAGTATTTTTCAGCAGTATATGGAGTATTTTCAGTAGTATATGAAATATTTTCAGCATTATATGGAGTATTTTTTGCAGTATATGGAGTATCTTCAGTAGTATATGTAGCCGGAGGTTGTTTCCCTCCCGGCCACTACATGGCACTGTGCCAACTCGCCGGGCACCCTGATTACTGGGCGGCGCCGTGCACACTGTTATATACAGGTGTGTGGGTGTACCTGACTCTTTTCTGCTCCAATCTCCTGTGGTGGCTGTGGTCTGGCGTGGCAGAGCCCGTTTGTTTGGCGTGGCCGCCATCGAGGCGCACAATATCCTCTATACAGGTAATGCGCTCTGCCAGTTCTCCTTTTTACATGTGTGCGTAACGGGCATATTGGTGATGCAGTCTCCGCTCTTTGTAGCGTGTCGCACGGCCGACTGCTGGGGCCGTGGGAGACGGATCGCTCCGCTGGAAGCCCCCTGGGTCCGGTAGCTCGTCCGTTGGTAGGTCGATGTTGTCTGCCTGTCCATCGAGTCTGTCACTCAGTTCCCAGCTGATTATTGTCATGTGTACCTGTAGGCTGCCGTGTAATTGAGCCGCGGCCTGTTAGGCTCCCACTCTCCTCTGGGGCCTCATTGTTACATTGCAAGGTGAGGTGGAGGTAATTCGTTGGGCCCGCAATCGGCCACCACTCCCTGGATCTTCGCTGCTGTTTTGGCTCCCGTCTTTTGGACAACTGTGGCGACACCTGTTTTAAACGATTTTGTATAAATTTGTCTTCATTGGTTGCCTTAATGTGTGCCAAGGGCAACGTTTATTTAGGTTATATTTTGTTTGTTAGGAATTAATTTAGTTATTTGTATTTCTTTGCATTTGGTTTTTTTGTTTTGTTTTGTTATTTCATTTAAATATTTGTTTGTCCACACCAGTCTGTGTGGCACAAATGGCATGTTTTTATTAATGCTCCTCTTTGTCATTGGTCAGGTGCTGTGGGCCGAAGGCAGCAGTCCAATCCCTGGTGGCAGTGT
Source organism: Trachinotus anak (assembly GCF_046630095.1). Taxonomy (NCBI): domain Eukaryota; kingdom Metazoa; phylum Chordata; class Actinopteri; order Carangiformes; family Carangidae; genus Trachinotus; species Trachinotus anak. Next base: position 545,591 of record NW_027273891.1, read on the forward strand.
TTTCTTCACGATTTCCTGTGTGCAGTGTCACGAGTGGTTTGTTTCAGGACCCCGTCCCCCTTTTTGGTTTCTCCTTGCCGCATGGTAAACCCCAGCCCTGTCCTCATCCTCATTCCCTGCCTATGTGCTAATTTTATCGTATTATTGTGTTGGGCTGGTGTGTGACACTTTAATTTTGTTTCTATATGTTTTTGATAGATTCCTTTTGTAAAATAAAACTCCTTTTCCTTAATTGAAAACCGTCTCTTGCCCCTTGGTATATTGAGAACCTGTGTGACCTTACTCCTTTAATAAAAGAAAGACACTTATCTTAGAATTTCCTGGGGGTGAAATTCCCCCGGGTGGCGTTGTTGCAACCGAACAAAAAAAAACCCCGACCTCTCTCGCCACGCCACATATATGAAATATTTTCAGCAGTATATGGAGTATTTTCAGTAGTATATGGAGTATTTTATGGAGTTTTTCCTGCAGTATTATACCTGTTTTAACGTTACTAGGACTGGGACTGGACCAGGACTGGACCTTCACCTTGTCAGCTCTCTAATGTCTGAGTGGACATGTGAATGGAATCACTGTCAGGAGAACTCACAGCGAGCCAGTGGGCGTGTTGATGGTGTTTCTATTCTGCCTCCTTGTCCGGAGTTCATATGAGAAAATGGCTTTAGTATTATTTTTTAGTATTTTCAGTACCAGAGTCTGGTCGTCCTCTCCCTCGGCTGATGACGAATCCGTACGTTTGGGTTGTTGGTCGACTCAGTTCTAACAGAAATGTTCCATCAGAACTAGCCTCAAGAACTCGACCAACAGAACGTAAAGAACATGGACTACCGACATCCTCCACACTCAGACACCGCTGCAGGAACCTGAGAGAGAGAGTGAAGCTGTGATTGGCTGTTAGACATCAAAGGTTTAGTTTTTATTTCTTCCCCATGTTATTCTGAGTGACGAAGAAGAGTAAAGCTTCATTACTGTCAGGACTGAAAGAATCAGCTTCGTCATGATGCAGTGATTCAGTGGTTAGGCTGAACCTCTGCAAAATGATTCTACTGATTATTCCTACAGGATCCTGTAGGAATGATGACTCAGTTTTTCAAGCAATCTAATTGGTCAATAGTCGGGCTGTTGAAAGGTTTTGAGTGATGTTCCAAAGTTAACCTGCAGCATTGGTTACCATGGTGATTATCCCCAGGACCGTGGTGAAAACTAAGTGAATCCCAAAGAAATGTTAACCCACTGATCTAACTTTGTAGTTCAGGGCCACAGAACAGGTGAGTTACCTGTCAGCAGCTGGTCTGTAGTCAGCAGAACGATCTTTCTTCTTCTGTTCTGACCCAAAAGTCTGCACTGATGACAACTTTCTCAACTGCAAGAAAGGCGACCCCTGCTGGACAGACAGGAAACACAGGTCAAAGAAGAAGTGGGGGGGGGAAGGAGAAAAAGGAGAAGAAGAGGAAAAGTGACCCCTGATTTTCTCACCTCATTCAGTGACTGAACTGACGGACATTTTTTTAGCAGGCTGGAGGGGGTGGGGTCATATGTTGAGGGATGGGGCCTATTGCTGAGTCGATCTAGACTGCCGGTTCGAGTCCTGCTGAGTCTGATGGTGGAGAAAAGACGACGCAGAGAAAGTCGAGAGGATTCGTCTCTGCTGCTGAAGCTGTAGGACACAGATGGTTAATTATCATAAAACTTGACTAGTCCTCAGACCCCTACGGCCAGTCCACAGATCCTCTATGACCAGTCCTCAGACACGTATGACTAGTCCTCACACCGTAGCAGCTGATCCAAACCTTTTTTAACTTTCCTCTGTTCGCTACACTGGCTCTACATTGGTCCCACTTCATCCAGTTCAGACCCTGGTGCTGGTCTACAGGGTGGTGAGGGAAACTGATCCTGCCAACTTCAAGTCCCTGGTCAAACCCTATACCCTGATCCGACCACTGCCTCTTCTGTCTCTGGACATTTAGCCGCCTCATCACCCAGAGAACCCTGTGGACCCTCACCTAGTTCAGGCTCTGTTCTGGATGTACAGTGGAGGACTGAACTGAAGTCAGGACAGCAGAGTCTCTGACTGCAAGATAAAAACACTGAACACTGTGGCTCCCCTGCTGCAGTTCTGCCATGTAAAGTGAAACCAGTTCTGGATGAAATCCAGCTCTGAGCACTGATCATTTTGAATGAACCTATAGTCATTTGGTGGGGAATCAATGTGAGTTTGTGTGTAGCTAATGAGATGCTAGTCCTCTGTCATTTTATGACAGTTGAGTGATGCTGCAGTGTGGTTTCCATGGTGACATATCTACATGTGAGATGATGAATCTAGATGTCCTACAGGGGGCATCATGCAGACTCACTGTTCAGGGAGTGAAGCGTCATCACTGTGGAGCTCTGCTCTTATTGGATCTTTAACCTGTTCATCACCGCTGGGCGGGGCTCGGCTGGCAGCTGTAAACCAATCATAAGATGAGATTTTAGTGCGTATTTACAGGCATGTGTCGTGTATGTACTTGGTTTGTACTGTGGGTAAACAGTTTATTTCAGACTGGATGTAGATGTGTTGACAATTCTGACCTGTTGTTTTTGAGCTTCTCTCTGAGGAGGAAGAGGAGGAGTTCTTCATCCTGAGATCCACAACCCCCACCTCCTCCACACAGGGGCTCCTCACTCTCAGCTCTGCCCCAGTTCGGAGCTCACTATGGGGCTTAGTGGGTCTTCCCTGCTCCTCCTGGTCCTGGTTCAAATCCTGTTCTGCCTTTATGCTGTTGAGCCTGATGCTTTGTGACATCATTGCTGATGTCACAGTAGGAGGAGACAAGGGGAAGGGGCATCTGAATGTGGGTGTGATCAGCTGGTCAGGGGCGTAGGGGTTGATTGGCAGGTCTGTGGTGGACGTTACCTGATTTCCATTAAGTTCCACCTGATTGGTGCTCCTCCTCATCTGCGTGTTGGAGACATGCCCAGCCACGCCCCCTCTGCAGGGGGGTCTGGTTTCACCAAGTTTGACAGAGCCAATATAGGTCTCTCTGATTGGTTCAGTCCTCAGGTTGACATGGGGCCGATACAGGCTCTGCCCCCTGCCATCAAGTAAGTTCAGGTTTGCTCCACCTCTTAAAACAGTCCCACAAGAATCACACTGACCAGCAATCCCCACCCCCCCTGCTGATGTTCGTCCTCTCTGCTGTCTGTCAAAATCATGCCCCGCCTCCGCCCTGCTGTTGATGTACAGATTCAGGTCTGGTTTTGAGACCAGGATACCTGTCCCCCGCTGCCCCACCCATCTCCTCTGCCTTTGTCTCTCCAGGTAACGAGACTCTGCTTCCATCTCAGTCTCATCCTCAAATCGCAGACGGCGAGTCGGAGATGCCACTGGACGTCGCCTTGTCAACCCCACAGCCGATTGGCTGCTGGACAAGTCACTCAGATGTCCTGAATGAGAGGCCTCCAACTTCACCTGGATGACAGGAGGCAGCCTGACCCCCAACCTGTGAACACACCACAGTTAGAGGTCGGCTGGTCTTCAGTCAACAGTTTAAATCTGGTGCTGCAGCTCGCTGAGACAGATCCTGTCTTCATTTACACGGCTGAACTTCACTACATGACAGAGCACCATCGAGGAGCGAGAGCGTTATGTCTCCTACTCTGTAAACTGATGGAGGACGACATCAGCTCAGCTGTGATCATTACCACAGAAAAAATCTTTACAGCAGCAACAAAGTGAGAGCAGCTACTGCAGCCCAACAACAGACAAACAGAAGTCAGACACACAATCAGATACTGAAACTGGTTTAGGTTAGGAAAAGACATGAACCGTACAGATCTCCATCTTTCAGATCCTGAACAACAAGACAGACTTTCATCACGATTTAATGTCAGGAGAAGAAATTCAATATGTTGATGTTTACTGATCAATTTCGTAATTATTATCCTTATTATTTATTATCATTATTTACTATTTCAAACATAATTCAGATACAAGTGCGTTCATTAATAACATTTACAGAACAACATTGAAATCAACTCTTAAATTTGCATTTGTTTATTTGTTACTGGTCAGCTGATCCGTGTGTTATTCATAGTGTGTGTGTGTGTGTGTGTGTGTGTGTGTGTGTGTGTGTGTGTGTGTGTGTGTGTGTGTGTGTGTGTGTTACTCACAGTGTGTGTGTGTCGGGGGTCAGCAGGTTGTGGTCTCCTCTCAGGGGAACACAGCGACGCTTCATATGAGCTCCGTCCTCACACTGCTGCTGCCGCGGCAACCAGGCTGACACAAAGAGACTGAACACACACACACACACAGACACACACACACGGTGGGGGAGGGGAGAGGATGACATCGGCAGCTCTTGATTGGTCGGTGTGACAGAGGAAGGAGGATTAAACAGAGCAGCTCGTCAGGACTAATTAACCTGACAAGACCACAGACTGTTTACATCAGCACACTGTGTGTGTGTGTATGTGTGTCCATGCTTTCTGTGTTTTGTGGCTATGGTTTGAAATTATTGTAGTGAATATGTTTCTGCACAGTGAGGATGCAGTTTCAGTGTGTTTCAGTTTTTTTATGTCTGACTGTTTCCTCTGTTTTTTTCTTTCACCTCTGACTGTTTCCAGTTTTTTGTTGTTTTTTTACCTCTGTTTCCTCTATTTTGTTTTTTTGTTTTTTTACCTCTGTTTCCTCTATTTTGTTTTTTTGTTTTTTTACCTCTGTTTCTTCTGTTTTTTTTTTTGTTTGTTTTTTTTTTTTACCTCTGACTGTTTCCTCTGTTTCTTTGTTTTTGTTTACCTGACAATTTTACCTCTGTTTCTTCTGGTTTTTTTTTGTTTGTTTTTTTTTTACCTGCATCACTCTGCTCTCTGCCTTGTGATTGGCTGTCATCCAGGTGTGTCTGGTTGGTCAGCAGTTGTTGGAGGATCCTGTGGTTCACCTGAACTCTCTGAGTCAGGGACAGGAGGCTTCTCTTCCTCTGCTCCTCCTGCAGGCTCAACTGGCCTCCCCCAGGTGTGACACAGGTCCAGGTGTGTTCCAGGTGTTTGGGCACAGAGCATGAGGAGGTTGAATCAAGGCTGAAGCTGAAAAGACTGTCCAGGTCAGTATGTGAGTTGACCTCACCTGCTGAGATGTAGATGGACAAAGGTGAGGCTTCATCACCGCTGCAGGGGGCAGCACCAGCAGGGGGTGGTGCCTCATTCAACACCTGAGTCCCTGAGCCCCTGGGCCACATTACCAGGTGGAGTCAGGTAACAGGAGGTCAGCGGAGCCTCAGAGGTAAAAACTTTCCAGGAAAGGTTTGTCTGAGCAGGTGAGGATCATGAAGGAGACAGATACAGACACACCTGAGAGAGATGGCCACACTCAGTAATACTACATTATCACAAAGTACTTAGTTGTCATTACTATATTTTATATATATATATATATATATATATATATATTGGTTGGCTGTGTCCAGTTGTGGTATTGTGATATGGTATATTGTCTTATTGTTCTTATTTGGTCTGGTGGGAGCAGATGGAAGTTGAATAGGAGAGGTCCCAGAACTGAATCTTGAGGTTTTCCCTCATCGTGCTGGTTCACTCAGATATGTGCTTGGTCTAAGACCAAGCAGGAGAGTCCAAACCAGTTTTCCAGTGTGTCGAGTAGTTCTGAATGGTTGACTGTGATGGGTTGGATAACCTGATTGGAATTTGTCTAAAAGACCATTTGAAGTTATGTTGGGACTCAGATCATTCAGGGTGGGGGAGACCACATGTTCCTTTGTTCTACAGACAACGAAAGCCTCCTGTGAACATCATTCCCCACAATCTTCCACTTTTCACACCTGATGAATATCTCCCATACAGGCCCTTACTGACCGGTGAGTTGTTACTCACTGTGTGACATGTGACCCAGGGTGTCACCAGACAATAAAAACAGCTGTATCCCTTTATTCTCCCTCTTCTTGCTCCTTCCAGGAGCAACAAGGCTCCCAGCACCAGGCTAGCATAAGACTGCTACCTGGACCAACAGCTCTCCTGCAAGCCTGCTCACAGCAGACTGCTCCACTTCACTCTTCCTTAACGGCTGCGACGCAAGTGCCTGCTTATGGAACTCAGAGTGAACAAGTAATTCAGTGCCAGCTGCTACAACACCAAGTCTGCAGCTGACTCCCAAGAACAGGAGCAACAGCAGAGTTAGTGTGGAACAGCAACCCTGCAGGAAGAACAAAGGAGCGACCAGCAGCCTCCTCTGCAACACCAAAGCCACACAACCGGACAGGACCTCACTCCACCAGGACATCATAAATTCTATGGACTTTGTGGAGACAACACTGGAAAAGTCCTTTTCTCTTTTAGCTCCAAGGACTGGGTAAAGTTGACTGGGTATAACCTTAACTGGCACAGCGTAGCACAACAAGACTAAGGACCAGATTGTTAACTTTGTTGATGTACATGTACAGATCTAGTTCATGTAGCTGAGCTTTGTTGTTGTTGTCTGTATGTTACTGTTAGCCACACTGTTAACTGACACTTGTATGTCCTCACACATACATGTAGCCCAGAACTAGAACTTGCATGTAGCTAACCCTCTTTTAACCTGGCACCCTTTGACTACATGGACTGGCTTTGAACAAAGACCCCCCCACATGCCATGTGGTCTCAGGAGCCATCTTTGACCTGCTACATTGAGTAGTGTCTTTGTTTAAAGCCATCTTGTGGTGGCCTTGTTAAGATCATGTGGTCACAGTGACCATTTTGATTTGGCCATCTTCCTTTTGTTTGTGTCCCCACACACAGACACACACAGAACTGTAGATAGGAGATTAGACATTGTATGTTATTTACAGCCCTTAAAATAAATGTCTTTTAAGTATATCTACTGGTGTCTTTAATGTTGCACAAGGAAGAATCTTGCCAACCTCTTCTCAGTAGAACTTACATTCTTCAACCTTACTTACTCTTGATGTGGTAACTTGGTTGTAATTATAACTTAATTATTAATCAAAGTTCCAAATCAACTTCATCATCTTTTACCATTAAGGCTGGTGCCCCTGCAGATAACTCAGAAACCTTAGCGGCATTAATTTTGGAGTTATTATTTAATCTTGATATATTTCATACTGAAACTGAAAAAACTAAACAACTAAACAACTAAATAACTGAAACAACTGAAACGACCAAAACAACTGAAATAACTGAAACAACTAAACAACAAACAACAAACAACTAAACAACTGAAACAACTAAATAAAAAATAACTAAACTGAAACAACTAAACAACTAAAACAACTAAAACAACTGAAACAACTAAACAACTAAAACAACTGGAACAATTAAACAATTAAACAACTAAACAACTAAACAACTGAAACAACTAAAACAACTACTAATACTGTTGGAAGTAATACCTGCAGTACTTCAGAGCTCAGAGATCTTAGTGAACAGTTCTGTTCCCTCGATGTTAATTTATGGGACATAAGGCTGACAGCAGCAGACAGACACACCTGAGCAGGTAACACACACACACACACACGGATGGTACTTCAGTTGAGTTACAACAAACTGCTGATGTCTGATGTGAATTCCCAGTTCTCATTAAAACGTTTTGATCTCAATGTACTGTGACTGCGTTTACATCAGAGTCCTGGTTTTGATCAGGTTTTTGGGGGATCCTAGTTCTGTATTTGGTCATGTAACTGTGAAATTAGATTTATTTTGTAGAATATATTACTAATGTTTTTGAGATGATAAAGTTCATGGTGATCAAATATATATGATATTTTACAGTGTTGTGCAGCTTGTGTGGTCAGCGATTGGATTAGTCTGTACTATAGATGGGTGCAGTGGGAGCTGTGTTTTCCTACAGGTGCAGAGGTAACTGATGTGGACCTACTCATTAGAAACAGTTTTACTTTCATCTGTTGTGGTCTTAATTCAGTGACTGCAAACAGTAAACACTTTGCAGTGGTACAGAAACATCAGGTCCTGGTTTCAGATATCTGGATCTGTTCTCTGCAGTCCAGATGTCCAGATGTTATGTCCATAGTGACACATTATCGACCTCTGAGAGCCAGAGAGAGGTGAACAAAGGTCAACCTCACCTGTTCAAGTTACTCTGGTAAGGTCTCCCCTGCAGACAGACCATGACACACCTGCAGGATGACGTTCATTTACTCTGTAGAGACGTTCAGGACAAATATACATGTCTCAGAATCGTCCTACGATCCAGGTCTGATCCAGAATTACTGTGGTCTTCCTGTCGGACAGTTGTCAGAGAGACTGTGGTCAGAACAGACTTTCTGTCTGTTTACTGGTTTGTCTGTTTACCTGTCTGTCTGTGTGCACTTGTCTTACCTGTGACTCAGTTCTTACCTGTCAATCTTCTCTCCGTCTGTCTCTCCGTCCTCCTCCTCTCTTCTGTTTTGGCCTTCATGGTTGCCCATGAAGACACTCAGACCAGCCTCTGACTGTCTGGTCACAGATGTTTCCTATGACTGTTGGAGAAGCTGATTGGTGGAGAGTGCCTGACCCCGCCTCCTCCAGTTGAACAGAGGACGTGTTTGTGTGTCTTCTTCTGGTATTTCCTCTGTAATTTTTGGACCTGAGGGACAGCCAAACATAAATCCTGCAGCTGCTGCTCCCTTCACCTCCTCCGCCTCCTTCACGTTACTTCACCGTCCTTCACCTCCTTCACTTCACCTCCTGGGTCAGAGAAAGAACTGACCCAGAGACAGCAGCATGTTCAGGTCTGTGGACTAAATCAAAGACATGTTTTTTTAATAACTGAACTTGTGGAGGAAACAGTTTTGATGCTCTCATTGAATCTCAATGATTATATAAACTGGAGCTCATTATTATTATTATTATTATTAGTATTATTATTATTATCTTGGTTTGTTTCTATATAGGCCTATGTTTAAATCCCTGAAACTAGTGTTTTTATTTTGTTATTAAGTTATTCTTAAAGTTTTGTTTTACTCTGATAATACAGATCTCATGAAACTACACATCTGTTATTTTGTTAATATCTCAGTCTTACTGTATATTATCTGTATATGATCTAATATCGTCAGTGTTACTGTTGTATTGAACGTGGCTTTAATCAACTGTAGTTTCCTTAAATATAAATCTGTGTTATTATAATTTTCACAGAAAACAGAGTTGTAGTTTTTTTTCATTGCCCACACTCGTCTATTTCTGTTTGTGTTTTCACTAACCTTAAATTTAAGTCCGATTTATTTTGTTACCTTTACTATTTTAATTTAAACTTGAATAAAGTTTGAAAAGAAAAGATTCGTTCGTTGATGACCCCCCCCCCCGCTCCTACATCTCCCACAATGCACCGGGCCCCGGATATGACGTGTAGTGGTGCGAGCAGACAGCCGGTTTTGGTTTTACCGTGTGTGCGGTGCGTTGTGTGACTGACATGGCGGCTCCTCTGGAGGTGGTGGTGAGCAGCGACTCCGGCTCTCAGCTGTGGAACAGCACCGTGTTCGACCTCCACAGCGGCTCCAGCCTGCTCTCATACCGGGGAGGGAACAGCTCGGCCCGGACACTCACCGTGCTCCGCGGGGAGTTCCTGCTGTCCGCCCAGCTCGGCAAAAACTTCATCAATGTCTGGGAGATTCAGAGGAAGGTACGGACCGTCTCATCTGAACACATCTGCTGCATTTCACCTCTCTAACACACCATCCTATCCGGGAACAAGTGGCGGTAAAAGCCCAGAATCGCTCTTGAACACAAACAAACCATCACCAAACCCCGTTCAAAAATGTGTTATTTAAAAAAGCCAGGCTGCCTTTAATAACAGTAGCAGCCCTGCTAGTTATTTCAACTACAAACAAACAAACAAACGATCCACCGAACTTCATTGAATTTGGCTTGAAGCCCATCGTTGTGATGGGTTGAGGCAGCTGCCTGAACCCTGAACCCTGAACCCTGAACCTTTGACTACATGAAGTAAAATGTGGTAACGATTCTGTGATCACGTTCGATGGCTGATCAACCAACACAGATTTTTGAAAGGTTTGTATGTTTTCTCTCTGCAGCTCGGTGACACAGGCTGTGTGTGCTGTGTTTTTGTGTCACTGAACTCATACAGGTGTGTAGGTTTACCTTCAGTAAGTTACTCTGTTCTCCTGCATCTGCTCTTATTTTACATTAGTCTAAGACATTTATTTTGAAAAGATGCTGTTTTAAGCAGGTTTTTTCATAAAATTAAAACCAAAAACATCGGACACATAAGAACAAATACAGGTTATTGATCGGTTTGTGTATTGAATATAGTACAGTGTTAAGTTACTTTGTTCAGTGTGTTACAGTTTATTGTATATTGTATATACACAGCTTTTAAACAGGACTTCCTGTGTGTTGCAGGATCAGCTGCAGCAGAAGATTGTGTGCCCAGGTGTTGTCACCTGTCTGATAGCTTCACCTAATGGACTCTTCCTGGCTGCTGGAGTTGCTGAGGCTGTTTACCTGTGGGAGGTGAGTCAGCTCAGACTCTGCTGCTTCTTCTGTGGTTTTATTTATGTTTGTCGTGGTTTTGATTTAAATAATATTGTGTTTTTATTCATGTTTTTATACAAATTTATTTTCTGTAGTTTTTGTTACTCAGTCTCTGGTTTCCATCTGTTTCAGTAGCCACTCGATGGGCAGATGTTTTGTGTCTTGTACAGAATTTCAATACAGAACTAATTCAAACTGTCTCTCTGATTGGGTCAGGCATGCACAGGTAAGCTGCTGTCTGTCCTCAGTCGTCACTATCAAGATGTCACCTGTCTGAAGTTCACAGACGACAGCAGCCATTTTGTGTCTGGAGGAAAAGACAACCTGGCTCTGGTGTGGAGTCTGTGCAGGTAAAGCACACCTGGACACACCTGAAATCAAACTGAGGCTGAGTGATTTCAACTGCAGTCAAAATTACTATTAAACACAGAAATGGTTTTGATAATCACTTTTATGTGAACACATTAGTGTGAACATGTTAAAGCTCCATCCAGTCTAAAGGTAGATGTCCATGTGTTTGTGATTATAAAGCAGGTCTAGGTTCTATATTAATACTGTGAAAGTATCAAAGCCTCAGTCCACAGAGAAATGCACACAGCCTGTATTCAGAAACTGAGCCTTAAAACCAGCCGTCAGGACTTCTGGGACTTTGTGGTGTCACAACAAAGCAGTCACCACCCTCAGCCACGCCCCAAGCCCCGCCCACCTGGACCCACCAGGACACAGTCCAGAGTTGGTTTCTGAAACCTTAAACCTTCTGTAGTTTTATTTGAGTTTTTTTTTTGATCTTGTAAGCTTTTTTTAAAACCGATCGTTCAATTGGACTCAAACAGCTGCTGTTGTGTCTCTGTGTGTCAACAGTAAACGTCCTCACAGTTAATGGATGGTTTCCTCCTGAAGTCGGAGCTTCTTGGCAACTTGGTCTCCGAATCTGATTTCCTCATACCCATCCCCCTTTTCCTGTCATGCCGCTGCTGGAAGACGTACGGTGCTTCCATGCACTCACCTTAACTTCGCCGCCTGTCTCTTGTCTGCCGTTCCAATCAATTCCATTAAAAACTCCAGATGTTCTGGTGGTGGAGGGTAGCCTGCTACTTCTCCTTCTTTGAAAGGGACATGCACACACATCTGCATTTGTTGGAGCAGGTTTGATTTATTAATGATCAGAAGTTCAACATTGATCATCTGATCGCTCCACCTGCAGTCAGCTTTTTTGTCTTCACGTTTGATTGTTTCATTGTTTGTGCTGAGAAATCAGCTGCATCCTCTCATCAGCTTCATCATGAGTAATAATAACATCATTAATGATTCAGGTCAGAGTCCTCTGGGTCTCCTCGGGTCTTAGTCATGAATGTGGTCCAGTAAATCCAGGATTTCCTTCCAGTCTCTGTCACAACAGAGACTGTAAACCTGTATCAGAGATTCTTCATCAGTTTGTTCCTTAAACTCCCTGAATCATAATTGCCTGTTTTCTGAAGGAGGTTTTGAATGTGGATACCAGTGTGAGGATGTTCAGGTATCCAGAAGCTTCCACCACGCACATAAAACCCACCACGTGCAATAGAAACAAAGACACAATAGCAGAAGGAACAGAGTGAAAAAAAGGCAGAAATGATTAAATAGGGAGAATCACCTGTTTCAGTGAAACATCTGCCCATGGATGTTAAAGAGTGCACAGTGAGCAGCAGGAGTGGGACAGCAGTTTATTCAGGGTCCTTCACTCTGCCACTGTAATGAGGGGGGCGGGCTCTGTGTCCACTACAGAGTCTGTCTCGCTGTGCTGCATCCGTCTTCTTGCTGTTGCCTCCCAGCTTGTTTGACTCTCACAGTTTCATGTGTGTTTGTTACAGTGTGATCCAGCTGGATTTAAGCCACGTCCCTGAGCCTCGTCATGTCCTGTCTCGTCACTCTTTACCAATCACAGACCTGCACTGTGGCCTGATGGGAGCTCAGGCCAGAGTTGCCACTGCGTCCTTAGACCAGACTGTCAAGGTAAGATTGTTAATAACACCTGCACTGGTGTGACGGGTGGAGTCTGTAACACCTGTACAGTGACCCCAGCTGATCATAACAAAAACATTTTATTGCCAAGTTCAGAGGAGAAATTGATTCACATCAGAATCCAGATTTAGTTTGATTCTGAAGTGAATCACAGATTAAGAATGAACCTGTGATCATGTGGCAACATCTGTGAGGGTCTCAACATCTGTACGTCTGATCATGTGACATCTGTCATCAAGTTGACGCTGTCACTCCACTGATCTAATGAAGACGTTCATTGATGAACTATTTGGATTTTTCTCCTGTTTTTTTCCAAATATATCTTATCATCAGATTAATTCATCTTCATGTTCAAAAGAAGGTGAGGGACAGGTAAACTGTTGACATCATGTCTGGATGACACCTCTCCTGGGGGGGTGTAGCCTCTAAGGAAACCTGCTGGTGTTGGAACAAATGAAACAATGAAAACACAAACACACACGCGCACATGCACACACACTACTGATCTGCAAGATCCTTCAAATTAAAAGCTCTGAGTGACCTTTAAAAGTCACTGTTTATCAGCACAGTTATGTGTGATTCCTGTGAACAAAGCAAACACACGTGTCGCAGATATGAAATATTCTGCAGATAAACTGAGAACATTTATCTGATCAACAACAAAAAACTAAGTTGTGTCTTTGGGTTTGTTGTCATGTTTAAACCATAAAAACTTTCTGAACAAACAAATGTTTAATATGAATACAGGTGATGATAGTAGTAAACAAGACCTGCTGGCAGGTGTCCTTGGGTTCAACACTGACTATCACGCAGGTTACTCATATAAAAAGAATGAGCCTGTGTTCAGATCTCCACACTTAAAGGACACATTCTCTATTTTCCTACTCTTGTCTAAGACGTCACAAGAACCAAGTTGGTGCTAACATTCTGAAAATGCGACAGAGCTGCTTCTTTTGTAGACCTGAAGGTAGCGTTGTAGGTACTAGAGATGAGGTTCTTCTGTTTCTGATGAGAGCAACTGTTCTAGTCTGACATCAAAGGCTAACGGTAATGTAAGATTGTTTAAGCTAACGTAGCAACAGCTCATAATGTTAGCTGGGTGCTCACAACATCAATCAGTCAGCGTGCGTGCGTGCGTGCGCCTGCCTCCTGTTTTGTTTTCTTTTTAATCGTGTTGGTACTGACCTCCAGGTTTCTGGTATCGTCAGGACTGTGCACAGACATTTTGGAGGGCAGATGCTGAAGTGGGAAAAAAAGGATCAATCATAATTATTTATAGGACAATTAAGTTATAGACAAGATATAAATTTACTCAGATATGTATTCATTTCAGTACCCACACACTTATGCAGATGGTTAGTACTCAATAGAATTTTATCAAAATGATCAATTCACACAAAGACAATGCTCCATATATAATATAATTAAAAAAAAAAATTATAATAAACCAACCAATCCACCCTCCAAACTACGACGTCGGCCTGAATGTGTTCTGTGTACTGAGGTGAAGCGAGCATCATGCTGCAGTTGGTAAATGAGCTAAATGGATTGTGTGCTTGATAATTAAGGGTTAATCTCAGGATCTAACAGTAATGTGTGTGTGTGTGTGTGTGTGTGTGTGTGTGTGGTTGAAGCAATACAACTGTGAGTCTCACCTGACTGTAACTGTCGGAGGTCAAACTTAAAGGGCCCGTCCACAGCTACTTTTTCTGAAGCCAGATTTTAAAGGGCTGTTTGTCACTTGGAAACGTTTTTAAAGAGGTTTGGTTTGTGGTGATGTTTCCTGTGTTTGTGTCAGAGAATTAAAGTGCGGCTGAAATAAAATCACGTCTTTACTGAACAGGAAGTGAAGTGAAGCAAGTAGAGATAAATCCCGGAGGCTCTGAGTGTAATTGGTGGATGGTTGTTGTCTCTTCTCTAGTCTGTGATTGGTTGGTCACCCTGTGGGGACACATGCTCAAACCAGACTTTCATTAGTTTCTATTAATAGAATCAGTTTTGGATCCAGATCTCTGATCCTTGAATCCTCTGTGGTGTTTGGTGGTTCTGAGGGTCTTTAGTCTCAGACTGAGGATGATCCACCTGACTGTCATCTGACAGCAGAATGAAGTGATGTCACTGGGGGTTAAAACCATCATGTCCGACCTTGTCCTCGTCATGTTGATGAATGAGCTCGTTATGGAACTGCTGGCTGTAAACAGAGATAACATGATGGTCGTCATGGCAATCAGACAAGTAGAACAGGTAAGGAGGTTGTGTCCTAAAAGTCGGACTGAAGATGACTGATGGTTTAATGAAAGTGACGCCAGAAACAAACGGTGTGAACTAAGCTTCAGAAGGACGTTATACTGATGAAGGTCCAGAGAGGAAACCAGTGAGACCTTCATCACAACAATCAGAAATACTGTTTATGAAACTCAAAGAATCATACATGAGTTTCCTTTTCCCAGGTTTTGATTCTTGACGACAAATCACTCCGTCGTCATTAAAGGAGGACGGTTTATCCTGCCATCATCAGTCCCAGTCTGAGACCAGCCTGGTGTTTATGAGGTCTGATCCAGCAGTCCTGTAGTGGTCCTCCATAATGTTCAGTTTCAGAGAGGTGGTGGTGAACTGTATTGAGTTAGAGAAACAGGTGTTTCTATTCTTTGATTGTCCAGGTCAGTGAGTGTAGCCTGAACATCAGCTCCTCCTGTTAGATGGAGACCATGAATATAATCAGATGTAGTAAATTATCACAGATGGACTGAAACACTGATGAGGGATTGTTTTAAAGTCAGTTTCTAACCATGTGATGATGTGACTGACGTCATTTATCAACTCTGATCAGAATGATTCACATCTTTAAACAGGTAGCGTCTCCTCTCATCCTCAGATCCATTTTTAATTTCGGTAAAATCTCCTCCGACATCAATCACAGGAGGAAGAGTCTCAGTAATGGCACGCCAACTCTCTGTGACATCATAACGGATGGTCAGGAGGTGTTGAACACAAGCCGAGGCTTCACTACAGCTCACAATTTAAATTATCAGATTTTTAAGTGGAGTCTGGAACAGAAACACAGGCGGTGTTCTGCAGAGCCAGCAACTCTATTACACTGAGAACAGGAGGGAGGGCAGGGGTCACAAGTCATCTGGCAACAAGACCAACCACTACACCCCCCTATCCAAATGCTCTTTATTTACCTGTAAAGAAAAATGAAGCTGCTGCAGCTGTTTGACCGGCTGAACCAGCAACATCAAC
The DNA here is from genome assembly GCF_046630095.1 of Trachinotus anak. Lineage (NCBI taxonomy): Eukaryota > Metazoa > Chordata > Actinopteri > Carangiformes > Carangidae > Trachinotus > Trachinotus anak. The sequence goes on from NW_027273891.1 coordinate 561,314, forward strand.
ATGATGGCGTCGTCTTGTCGTCCTATACGATCACATACACACAGTGAAGACCATCATTAGCTGTTTATCTGTTGTGTTTGTCAGCGGTTGGTCAGCTGTTTGTCATGTATCCATCAGCTGACGATATGGTTTGTATGTATGAAATAATTCCCAACAGGCTCAGTACCTAGTAGAGACGACACTGGTATTTGAGGACCAGGTCTCCAGTTTCTCTGGCAGCCATGTTGAATGAAGCTGCTGCTGGTTTGTGTTTTGTGAAGATCATCTGAGATGTTTGTCTCTGATGTCTCTGTTTGTCCAGGTGTGGGAGTTGTCCTCAGGTGAGCTGCTCCTGTCTGTCCTCTTTGACGTGGAAATCATGTCTGTAACCTTTGACCCCTGCGAGTACTTCCTGTTCTGTGGAGGAAGTGACGGGAACATCTTCCAGGTGTCTCTGTGCAGCCAGGTGAGTCTGCATTATTACATCAAAACATCCTATCTCATGCATCCTACAGCACAGAGCCCATAATGTTGTATCATAACAACCTGGAGTCTACATCATACAGACCAGGTCTGTAGTCCTACGTCCTGGTCAGACCAGGTCTGTAGTCTAGGTCTTGTTCACACTGATGGGATCAGGTCTTGTCTGTGGGTAGAAACTCGTTGGTGATGATCAGTATCTTCATTTATTCGTCTCCACTGTCTCGCACTTTTCTTCTTCTCTAATTCAACACACTGTTGTTTCTTTTCACAGCAGATTTACTTTTAATCCTCAAACTTGAGAGCTCATCATCGGTAAACTGTGACACCGCAATAATTGGAGCACACCCTCTGTTCCCCTTTTTTGAAAATGGGAACCACCACCCCAGCCTGCGACTCCAGTGGTACTGTACCCCGACCACCATGTGACATTGAATAGCTGTGTCAGCCATGACAGACTAACAATGTCTTTAGCATTGTTAGTCTTTAGCAAGCTTTTAGCATCTCATGGCGTATCTCATCCACACTTGGTGCCTTGCCACCGAGGAGCTTCTTAACTACCTCAGCGACCTCTGCCAGGGTTATGGATGAGACCTCCCCTGAGTTTTCCAACTCTGCCTCCGCAGGATGTGTCAGTTGGGTTCAGGAGTTTCTCAGAATCTCCTTCCACAGTCCAACAACATCTCCAGTCTGGGTCAGCAGTTCTCCTCCCTGGCTGAACACAGCCTGAGTCAAGCCTTTCTTTCCCTTCCTGAGTTGCCAGATGGTTTGCCAGAATTTCCTCGAGGAGAAACGAAAGTCCTCCTCTACTCCCACAACCAAGTTCTTGCTTCTGCAGCCGCTGAGGCTGCAGCCCCTCTGGTCTCCTGGTACCCATCTGCTGCTTCTGGAGACCCCTGGGCCAACCAGGCCCTAAAGGACTCCTCCTTCAGCTTGACGGCCTCCCTCACCGCTGGTGTCCACCAGCAGGTTCTTAAGTTGCTGCCTTGACAGGCACCGATGACCTTGATGCCATGGCTCCCAATCGCTGCTTCTGCAATGGGGGCTTTGAAGATGGCCCGCTCAGACTCCATGTCCCCAACCTCCCCCGAGATGCACGACAAATTCTTCCGGAATTGCGAGTTGAAGCCCTTATGGATAGGGGCCTCAGTACTTGGGTTTACCCGGTCTGTCAGGCAGCCTTTCTCACCATCTGATCCAACTCACCACCAGTTGGTGATCAGTTGACAGCTCTGCCCCTCTCTTCACCCGAGTGTCGAAAACATATGGCTGCAGATCAGATGATACAACCACAAAGTTGATCATTCATCTTTGGCCGAATGTGCTCTGGTACCAAGTACACTAGCTCAGAAGTCCAATAACAAAGCACATATCAGATCCGGGAGGCCGTTCCTCCCAGTCACAGCCCTCCAGGTTTGTCCATCGTTTCCCACATAGGTGTTGAAATCCCCTAGCAGAACTATAGAGTCCTCAAGCGGAACCTTTTCCAGGACACCACAAGGACTCCAAGAAGGCCTGATACTCTGAACTGCTGTTTTGTGCATAGGCACACGCAACTGTCAGAGTCTTCCCCTCAGCAACTCTCAGTCGCAGAGAGGCGACCCTCTCATTTGCCGGGGAAAACTCCAACACTGCGGTGCTCCACTGGGGCTTGTGAGTATCCCCACACCTGCCAGGTGTCTGTCACCCTGGGCAACTCCGGAAAGGGAAAGAGTCCAGCTCCTCTTCAGGAGTTCGGTTCCAAAGCCCCTGCTATGTGTAGAAGTGAGCCCAACTTTATATAGTCAGTTACCGCTCCCCCTCCCGCACCAGCTCAGGCTCCTTCCCCACCAGAGAGATGACACTCCATGTCCCTAGGACCAGTCAGCCTAGGACTACATCTGCCGCCCAGTCTGCATCACACCTGACCCTGAATTCTGTCCCCATGGCTGGTGGGTCCACAGTGCGGTGGCTCCATGTTGTTTTTTTTGCTCTGAGCCAGACCGGGCCCCATGGGTCAAAGCCCAGCCACCAGATGCTTGCCGGTGAGTTGCCCTGCCAGTTCTGGCTTCATGAGGGGGCCCTGGTTTCCTTCTCCCGGGTGAGCGGCTGCAGCTCTGACATGGCCTCTTCATTCAGGGTTTTCTAATCTAACCTCCATCTAATCTGCTGGTGGAGACCACCATCATTAGTCATGAACTGGTGATTATGAGGCACGAAACCCATGTCAGGATGTAGGGCAGTAGAAGGATGGTGTGGCAGTGGAATGACACCATACTTTGACAGTAAAGATTCTTGTGTCCCCACTGACCCCCTGTTGCTTTGTCTGAACCTCTCCTCTGCTCTCTGATTGGCTGATCAGAGATAACATTCATTCACACGTGGACAGAGATGCTGATCAGCAGGACATCGGTCTGTCTCTAAGCTGATCATGTTGTCCTATTGATCGATGGAGAGGAAGCTGGTCAGACTCATCTGTAACTGATGATCAAAGTGGCAGAGACAACTCAGCCAATAAAACAACAGAAACAGGCTTTAAACTGAAGAAGGAGGAGAAGAAGAAGAACTGGAGACTAAAGGGGCTGAGCTGCAGTTTCTGTCTCTGTTCTCTGCTGTTGATAAAGATTAACTGTTTAAACTGTTTGTTCCCTCTCCAGAGTCTCAGTCGGGACAAATCCTTCCAGTCTGACAACGATGGTAACCAGGTCTTCAAAGGACACAGGTGAAACTAGGTTCACATAAATCACACTAACTCAGGACCTGAGAAACACAGACCTGATTTGTGGCCAGTGTTAAACAGAACACCTTCAAATACACAATGTACCTTGAATAACAAAGACAACAGCATGCTACAGTGTGAGATGTTTGCAGTTCAGGGGACAAATAAGCCAAACATCATGAGATGTGTAAAATGTGCCAGTTTGATTCTTCATAAAACCTGTTAGGAATGTGGTAAATTCTTTAATGTCAGAGAGTAAAAGACAAAACATCCATCTGACAGCTGGACAGACGGGAAGTTTAATAATGACGTCGCAGATCAAGAGATTCACAGGCTGATAACCTGATCAGAGTCTCTGTAGACTGTGAGAAAACTGATTGTTACAGACTGAATGTGTCATATTTCCCCACACTGTAGTGGTTAGTTACATTTTCAATCAGTAATAAATAGTTCACTTTTTAAATTAGGTGTCAGGATCTGGGCAGCTGGTCTGGGTTTGGAGCTTGTTCTCAGTCCTACTTTGTGTTCATGGGGATTAACAAAAGGCCTCCTTCCTTGTTCACAGGCAGGATTCACTGGCACAGAGTGAAATAACAGACAAATATGTTGAGCTGCTGAGGAAAGAAATCACTGACAACAGTGTATTTGGCAGAATGAATGAAAGGGATTGAACAGAGACTGAGTGAAACATGAGCTGCTGCAGAACAGTGAGTCTACACTATTAGAGCTTTTCAGTTGTCTGTCACTCATCTGAACAGCTGCTGCAGAGCGGCTCATGTTCTACTCTACCTGTTTACCTTGTGTATGCACTCAACACTTCAACACTGTTTTCCTAACTACAGTGATTGTGTGTTGGGCACTGAAAGATGCTTAAACACAGGTGACCCATACTGAGACCTGTACCTAAACGCCTCCTCCTGTGTGGACAGTGTTAGAGAAACAAACATAAGGGACTCAGGATTAGGGATATTCATTATGACTCCAGAGAGAGTTGATCAGGGTTGAAGGTGTTTATTGATCAGGGTGTTAGGAAATCTGAACTGTCTGGTCCTCCTCAGGAACCTGGTAACTTGTCTGTCGGTGTCCATGGATGGAACTCTCCTCGCCTCTGGATCACATGATGAGACAGTTCGACTCTGGGATATCCAAAGTAAACAGAGCATCCGTTGCCTCACCCACAAAGGTAAGCCCTGCCTGTTAGCATGACATCATCACTGACACAAACCAACAAGTCTATTTGAGTGTAGATCGTCCTGGTCTCCTCACAAGAAATCTGAGCTATTGTCTGACCTTGTGCTCCAGTAGTTACAGAGAAGTCACGGTCAAACAACTGGACCTGCTTTGTAACAGACCTTGACACTGATACTGAGGGTTCTGGTTTATCTTAGTTGTCTGGGGCTAAAACCAACAAGCCTCCAACTACCTCTACACTCATGTCTGTTCAAAGCCAACACCAGAAAACAATGAAAATATATTTTATACATTTGGAATAGACCTCCTTCTAAGCAAAATCTCAAAAGCTGTCCAACTACTTCACAATAAAAGCCCTTGAGTTCCCTCATTCTTTAATAATAAGATACAGGAAAATCTGTCGAACTGTTTCAAGATAAAAGCCCTCTGTCATATTTACAGTGAAAGCCCTCAGAGTCCTTTATAATTAAAGCCTTACATCTGCTTCATAGTATCAATCCTCAGCTCCTTCACTTGCTCAAACACAAGACTCGGCTGTGTACGTTTAAAGCTCATCAGTTCATCAACTCATTGATCCACTGATCCAGGTCCATTTAACCTTGCAGTGATAACAGCTGGAACTGATGTTCTACTGATTTATTCTTGCAAATTTATCCATTTAGTTGCTGTTGTTGTGCAGTGTCAGTGCCGTGTGCACCTCTCAGTGGGGATAGTAAAGACCAGTAGAATAGATTTAAATCAGACTGAATCAGAGGTGACGGTGAATTTAACCTCTGTGGTTGAGGTAATTCTTCCTCCTCTGTTGCTGCTGGTTTATTAATGAATCTTTGGACCCTGTCTGCCTCGTCTCTCTGGAGGAGCTTTCACTTTTCCATCTCATTCATAACAAGCAATCGTGCAGCGGCTGACAGGAACATGAAGAAGAAACGCCCTGCCATGATCATGACTGGCACTTTGTAATTAACCAAATCCTCTCTGTGCTGAAGGCCGTCTCACTTCAAACGGACTGTCAGGAGACGATAATCCCTCCTTTGGCTGGACCGACGGACTTGTCCCCCGCCTCCATCACATTTCAGACTTCCTTCTGCAGCCGCCGACACTTCTTACAATAAAAGCAGACTGAGTGTTAAAAGAAAAGCTTCATCCTCCATGACAGCAGCTCCTGAAACTGATTCGTCTCAGCTGAACAGATTCAACTGCTTCATGTCTGTCTGCATGTCGGGAAAATACCACCAAATATCATCAAATACCATCAAGTATCTCCAAATACAACCAACTAATATCAGATTATACCAGCAAATACCAGTGGAACCACAGCTGTAGCTGAGAGTTTATTTATGTTAAATCATAACCTGTTTAACTTCAGCACGGAATGAAAGGACAAGCGGGTTGTTTTAAAATCACAGGCTAATTATTCCTAGCTTTAGAGAGAAAGAGGGCGGGGGACAGAACGATATATACTAATGATAATATTAGTGGCAGCAGGTGTTGAACAGGATCATGGGGGCAGTAGGGGGTTCCACAGAACCAGACTCTAAAGGTCCAGAGGCAGAAAGACCTGCACAGAGGAGAGAGACAAGGAAGAACACAATTACAGAGAGAGAAGTTGAGTTAGTTAGATGTGTTAATGTGATATGAATGAGAACAGATGGAGAGGAGGAGAGAAGAGCTCAGTGCATCATGGGAGTTCCCCCAGCAGTCTAGGTCTACACCACTGAAGGATGGTTCAGAGCTTACCTGGGCCAGATCCAACTATGAGCCTTATCAAAGAGGACAGCTTGAAGCCTGATCTTAAATGTAGAGAGGGGGTCTGATCCTGGACCCAGACTGGGAGCTGGCTCCACAGGAGAGGAGTCTGGTAGCTGAAGGCTGACTCTGTCACGTTAAAGTGAAGCTGCATCTATTTTTTTGTTGTAACACCAAACCTGAGACCAGTTTATCCTCTGCATGGTTAAATATAAGATATTGTTTATTGGTGTCTCAGATTTTAACACATGACAATGTTTTCAGACTGTGTGAAAAGAGCTTTAAACTGATGATCTGATAAAATATTTCACAGATAAATGATCTTTATGGGTTGTTCAGATTGGTTTTTATCACATCGTTAAAAGGTTTTCTCACTCCAATATGTCCTCTGCTGTAAATCAGAAAAAAAGTCTTCTTCTTTGAAGAAAACCACAGTCTGATAGAGAGTTTGTACTGAATAGTGAAAGTATATTTCTTGCTTGTTGTGGTAATAGAAACTGGCTAATTATCTCCCACTCAATTACAAATATTGATTGGCCACTTGGCTGCGGCTGCTGGAATTACACTAATGGTCCGAATCTGGTCCAACATGGAGACATAAATCAGACTGAGAGAGTATGAGGCTGAAGAGCTGCCAACACACTGCAGATATTCTGAGAGAAAACCTCATCTGCAGCCACACACTCTGGGCTGACTCACCTGGAGAACATGCTTGGACTCACCTGGAGGACACACCTGAGGTCTTTTTTAATACAAAGTGTGCCAAATTCAGACACGGGATCTTCAAACATTCTGGAGTCCAGTCTCATTAGAACTGGAGGACACACTACAATCAGTTTTGTGTTTGAGTCTACTGTCTGAATGAGATCTCAGGTGTAGCTCACTTATACACCTACCTGACCACACCTGACTATACTGTGACACAATAACCTGTAAGGTGGATTTAAAAATGAAATATAAAACAGATGCTCAGTTTGAATGAGGGACCAGTTTAAATGTGGGACCAGTATAAGTCCGTGAGACCTTTGTGACATCACAGAGGGATAGACGGTATCTGACCTTGTGTTGCAGCTCATCTCTGTTAATTATTCATCTTGTGTTGTCGTGGTGACCGTGACATCGTTCCATTGACCCGCTCTGATGTTAATGGAGGGGGCGTGTCCTCATCTTCCTCTTGTTGTCTCTTCACATTTCCATTTGAGTCTCTCAGCTTCGTCCTCAGATACTGTTAATGAGGAGGCAGGTGGAGGGTCAGAGAACCTGCTCAAGGACACTTCAGCAGGACAGATGGCTTCTGTTATATGTGTTGGCTCGGGATGGTGGTGGTCCACATACAGACACAGGTCCTGAACAGCTGAGTTCAATTTGTTCCGACAACTAAAACCTGCTTGTATGAAGCTTCCAGACTGCAGGACTCGTTGTTCTCAGTGTCTCTCTACCTTCTTTCTCTCTGTCCACCTGTGAAGTCACCTAGCACTTGTTTGTCTCTGCAGCTCGATGTTTTATTCAGCTGCTATTATTTCCTCTGACTGTTTTCCTCTCAGTGACTGTTTTCCTCTCTGTACCAAGAGAACAGAAACTAAAACAAGGAGAGACAAAGATTTGTTAGTTTGGTGATTCAAATATTTTCCTGCCGTGAAGTGACTGGAAGCAGCTGTCAGAACCAAACCATCATCTCCAGCAGGATATCAAACCTTAAACTGTTCACTACTGTGCAGACATACCTGATCAGAGATTAGTCGTCTGGTCGATGGTCTGCTCTGTTGGCTGGGTTAATACTAATCTGACCAGTTTGCCTCAGTATGTAAATGAGCAGGCTCCTGTTTTAATTATCAGACTTTTGTCAGTGAGCGTGACTCTGCTTCTTCAGTCAATACTGCAAACATCCTCCCTTTTCCCCAGCGGTCTGTTGTTTTGCAGCCTCTAAAATAAATTGATCCTTATTGTAATCTCAGGAAAATTAATTTGAAAATTCCCCAGACAGGAAGTTGGAGTGACAGTGGGCCGAGGCTTAGCACTGTAGAAAAACCTCCTCCGCTGAAATCAGTTTGTATTGTGGAGAGATTTGGGTTTTCTGGAAGGACTGAGGGTTTTAGGTTGTTGCTCTCTGAGCTGCAGTAAATCTACTCCCACACGTTGTTTCCTTGCTGTGATTCGAAGCTTTTGTTGGTTTGAAATGAGTCTGGCAGAGCATCACCTCGTCAGCTTGGCTGCTGATTTACTGATTGAAGGCAGAGCAGAGAGCTGCTCTTTCTTTGTGTCTTCTTTATGATAAGCTGGAAATCAAGAGTTGTTTCTGGTGAGAGAATGAAAGTGTTTTTACAGACTGAAGTGGAGGCTGAGCAGATTAGAGCTGCTGCCTCAGGTTCCTTTGTTTGGTTTGAACAGGTTGCTGCAGATTTCTTCACATCTGATCTTCTGAACTTAATGTTTTTTCATGTTTGGGAGGAATTAAACTTTGAATGTTGAGGTTTTAGAAACAACATCAGGTACAGTTGTACATCTTTTTAAACAACATGAAATGCTGCTTGTCTGTCCTGGATCTGCCAGGACGTTAGTTACCGACAGACTTATCACTAAGTACTGATGAAGTGTCACTGAGGCCATCGGTAACATGCACCTCAGTTCTCAGGGAAACATGTCAGTTATTTCTCTGCTAACAAGTTTAGGTGTTTGTACAAGGTAAATCCCAAAACATTCAGTCAGGAGGTTTTTCTTTCCAAAAGCTTCTGTGGAGGGGTAATGTTAAACACAGTGTTTAACCTTCACATGACCAACCTGACAACAGGTGGAAATCAGGGTTAGGTTAGGTAAAAGACGCAGCACTCTGAAGAGTGCTATGTAGGGCACGGGCTCATGAGGACCCGTTAAAATCAATAAAATAGGTCTCCCTTAAATTAATAATGTTGGTTTAGGTGCTTAAAATTCACTTAGGGGTAGTGGGGGGCTTTTGTCTTTTGTTGTGAGATATACTTTTTTGCCAGGACCATTTTGAATCAGGGTTAGGGTTAGGGACACCTCAGGTGTCAGCTGTAAAACCATCCACCCCAACTGCCACCCCATACAAGCAATGGTAATCCATACAGAAACCAGTTGACAGTGAAGATTTGGTCTCACTCTCTACCGGACCCTCATTGGTCAATAAGACTCTTTTACTCCCTCTGAAGGACAGAGAACATGAAGTCAGACTGTGAGGTTTAAATATGTGTTTGTTTAAATATTTTAAGTCAGCAGAACATCAGATTGTATATTTTACACCACAGCCCTGTGGTGTTTGAGCAGTCCATCCTTCTGTTTAACCTGGGATTTGGGTGATGGGGTTTTTGGCTGGACCATAACATTGGGGCCAGCTCTATAAACACAATTGGCCATTACCAGCAGTGGTGGAGTTCACTGTCATCAGGTTCATAGTGAACTGTCTTGATCTGACTGTAAAAAGAGATGATGTATGTTGGGAGTTGGTGCTACACAGATGAAATTGGATTGTAAAATAACATTGATGGGGTAAGATGACTGTGACGGGGTAAGACGACGATGGTGGCAAGATGGCGGTGACGGGGTAAGCTGACGATGATGGTAAGAAGACGGTGACGGGGTAAGATGATGGTCACGGGGTAAGATGATGATGACAGGGTAAGATGATGGTGACGGGGTAAGATAATGATGGGATAAGATGGCGGTTACAGGGTAAGATAGCAATGATGAGGTAAAATGGGATGACCTAATCCTGTCTAACAGAACAAGGTTATGGTTGGATTGAACTAATCAATATAATTGCTGATAATTTTGTTGTTTTGTTTTTGTTTGTTTTTTTTGTTGATTTTGAAGAACATGGTCTCCCCCACCTTGACTGGACTGAATCCCAACAGTAACAACAGATGATCATTGGTTGTTCATGTTACAGAGGAAAATATTCCCAAAAACATGAATGGATAATGAAAATAAGAGTTTGGGGGACTTCTGCTGGCGCTACAACAAGATGGATGTGTAGCAGTGAGCTCCTTTAATCTGTGTTTTGAAAAGTATCTCCTAACAGTATAAAAACAATACCAATCTAATTCAATTTATGTATGAGAGGAGGGAGAACACAAAGGAGTCATAAGGTAGACAAGAAAATGAACAAAACACAGGAAAATTCGGACATCAAACAAAGAGAGGATGGCGGTGACGAGGAAGTGACAGCAGAAGCTAACATTGCTTATCAAAATGTGCTGCTAGAGGGTCTGACTCTAAGGAACTGATGGATTTCAAACAAAATATGAGACGGGACTTGAGAGACTTCAAAAATGATGTCAAGAAAACTGAAAGATCATCTAACCAAGTTTTAAAGATGAAGTTTTACAAGAGCTGCAGAATCAAAACACGAGTATCGCATAGGCACAAGCCCAAATGACAGACCTGGAATCAGCTTGCCTTGAGATGAAAGACACAGTGTTGACTGTGGTGAAAGAAAACACGAGCATGCAAGACAAGATAGCTGTTCTAAAGAGCCGTTCTTGGAGAAATAATCTCTGTATTTATGGTGTACCGGAAGATAAAGAAACACATTACATTACCTGAAGGCGTGGAGCTACAAATCCAGCAGGCTAACAGAGAATTGGTTCTGAAGCCAACTCCAGGCTCAACTCTACAGGTTCATGTCAAAGAGCTGGTGCTTAAGAAAGCCTGGCAACAGAGAGTTGAACTTGACGGCAAATGACTTTATTATTATTATTTTTTAATTATTTTTTGGGCTTTTCATGCCTTTATTATAGACAAGTGGAGACTGACAGGAAAGGGGGTAGAGAGAGGGGAATGACATGCAGGAAAGAGTCGGACCGGTCGGGAGTCGAACCAGCGACTGCCTGCCAAGAGCGTCTTACGCTCAACATTGTACGTGCCCTAACCACTCGACTACCGGGCCGCCAAACGACTTTATTTTGACAATAACTACGCAGCTATTATCATAGAGAGGCGCAAGGCATATGGTGCGTTAAAAGCAGTGCTTAGAGAGAGGGGGATCTGGTTCCAGACACATTACATGAAGATGTGAGTGCTTTGGGATACAGGACTACAGAGCTAAACATACATGGGATCAAGGTGAGGGTGACAGCAAAGGTGAACACCGTGGCGGCCGTGAAGGAGGGACTGAATGACCTGTTACCATGGAAACTTGTAGTAAGGGAAAGATAAGTGTGGTCCAAACAGACATTAACACTACTGAACTAAATTATGACTATTACAAGTCTGAATATTGGAATATATTTTGTTTATTAAACGATACCTGGTGAAGCTGAGGCTTAATTTTTGTTACTGGAAATGCTCATGAAAGTTGAACTTAATCCAAACTGGAATATGCTAACTATACAAGCCTCTTAACTAATAACATTTATAATTTTCACTTTAACAATGTACCGCTTCAATATCTTAAGTTAGAATAATAAGGATGACAAATAATGTTTTAAGTACCGTATTTTCCGCACTATAGGGTGCACTGGATTATAAGGCGCATTAAGCGAAACAAAACAGTCAGATAAGTCAAACTTTATTAAACGCGTTCACAATAACTCTCAACATTGTTCAAACGTTAATGAGCGTATTCACAATAACTCCCAACCTTGTTCAGTTGTAACACGTAAAAAAAACCACAGTCTGATACCGCTAAATCAAACGTTAGCGTATTCACAATAACTCCTTATAGGTCCTTATACACACACACTGTAATATTATGGTGAAGCACAGTATGTATTACTCCGCGACGCTCCTGACTACGGTAGCCGTAATGCTGCAAGCGGTGCGGCTTTGTAGTTTACCAAAGTCGTACTAGAACATTTTGACAGAGCGCCGTGAGCGCCGTGTACCACACACAATCACTTCGAGGTCAGTAAGCACAACCAGAATTAATCCATATATAAGGCGCTCCGGATTATAAGGCGCACTGTTGTTTTTTGAGAAAATTAAAGGCTTTTAAGTGCGCCTTATAGTCCGGAAAATACGGTAATCCTTTTTTCCTCTGTTATGGTGTCTTTTACTTGATCAATATGGACAGTCTAGACCACACCATGAGAATTTATGACTTAACTGAATAAGTATATAACACCGATAGAGGGAGTAGTTATATATGGGCTGAATGTTGGACACTTCTAGTATAAGGAATACCAGAGGAATACCAGTTTGTAAGTATTTTTCAACAGTCCAGACTTTGTTGAGGGCTGAACAGCTTTCTCGTCTAACTGAAGTGAACAGTTGCTCAGTTTGTCTTTCTTCTCTCCGCTGAACTCCCGAGGTGGAAGCTCAGTGATGACCTGGACGTTTCCTTTTGAATTTCTGTCACTTTTGCCTCTGACTTAATAACAATGACTTGCTAATCCTCTTATAACCTCGTCCTTTTTTGTGCAGTGAAATAATTCTTTCTCCAGGCTCCAGTCACTTCTCTTCATGTGGAGCCTTTGTTGTCAGAGTTAAGTCTCGAAGTGATTCAGCACCAGTTTAACTGAACCAGCTCCACCTGTTTGAGACTGAACCAGCTCCAAGAAAACATTTGATGGTGTCTGGTTTTGTAACTTTCTGTAACATGGCCTTTTACCATTTTGAGTAGAAAATCATATTCTCCTCGTTAATACAGGAATGTTACATCACAGAGGAATTCATGTATACTGACCTCTGATATCCCTTCCTGTCCGTGTGCTCAGGTCCGGTGACGAATGTTGTCATTACGGCAGCTCCGGCCAACATGTTCCTACCCGACAGTCGGCCTGCCGTTCCACTCCCGCGCTTCAGCCGACATCTGCACGCTTCTGAGGGTGATGTTGGAGAGTCAGGAGAGGTGTGTGTCCGGCTCAGTCTCTATGCACAGGTGAGTCTGCAGATGAAGCCACGCCCCCTCACACTGACACAGGGCACCTTCACTTCTCTGAGGGGTCAGGGCTTAGACCTGGATCAGGTTCAAGTCCTGATAACAGTGACTATGTTGAAACAGATTCTGATCTATGACTTTATTGAAACATATGATCCTTTAATTACAGACTCCTTAAAGGTGTCACAGCCCCGCCTCTGTGACCGGTCCGAGCCAATTGGCATCAAGGGGTCTGACCTCACCCTGACCCATCAAAACATATGACCACAACACTGACAGTGAAAACACAACACAGACACAGACACACACGTAGTACACTGTGTACTCACATGTAGTACACGTGTTGTCTCAAATTAAACTGTTGTGACCTCACCATAAATGGCGATCATGTGACCATGTTCGTTTCTGTTCGGCTGTTTTCCTCACGTGATTTGAGCGTTATACTTTCCTGTGTTTCTTGTGTCATGTGACATGGACATTGTTTGAAAATACATAGGTGGCCCCTCCCCTTTCTCTTCGTAGTCAAGATGGCGTCTGTTGAGGGTGAGAAGTGTCTATATGTACTTGTTGCTCACCGCGTGTTGCCGTACTGTGACACACCGATTGTGTCAAGAGTATCAAACAACGTGAATTGAAACACAGCATTTGTTTTATTTTGAAGTGTCAGACTGCAGGTGTTGTTTTTCCATAAATATTAAAAAATGTTTGGTTTTATTTGGGTGATTTCAGGAGGAAGACGAGACATACCTGCAGAAAGCTGACAGGCTGAACTCTCTGATGAATGCTGTGACTGATAAGGTGAGAGGGGGAAGGACTTCTGTCCAACAATCCTACAGTGCAACACGTCACATAGACATTAGATCAATGTGACTCAGACTGACCACAGATCAGTTCTGAATCACAGTCTGTTATCAGACACACACTCTGAGGTCAAGAATCATTGATTATTTATTAGTTACTAGTTAAGTGAAAGATTTGTCACGACTAAATCAAGAAACAGAAAACTTCAAAATAAAACAGACCTTACAGGTGTCCCTGATAATCTCACAAAGAAGATCATGTCACGTTTGTCAGAATTTTCCTCAAATTAGTAAAAATAAATCTTTTCTCACTCAGAGAAATTTAAACTTTAAAACATTGATCATTTCTGTTTCTCATCATCATTGAGCAACATTCAATTCAATTCAATTTTATTTGTATAGCGCCAAATCATAATATACATTATCTCAAGGCATAACATCTCTGGGTCAGGTCCAGACCTTACTTTGTGGGAACTGTTGGGTTTTTCTCTGTAACAAAGAGCAGCACTTGGCGACAGGGGGGAGGAAAAACTCCCTTTTAACAGGAAGAAACCTCCAACAGAACCGGGCTCAGGGTGGGCGGCCGTCTGCCTTGACCGGATGATGACCAACATGTGCTGTTCACTGAAACATCAAACTCTGAGATTTCTTCCTGAAACAGCAGGTGTTTGAATGCAGCAGAATGATTCATTATCTCACCTTCAGAATAAAAGTGTGACATCTTAAATATGAGGAAGTGTAAGTGACCTCAGCAGGAAAACCTTCCCACAATTCATTACTCTGCTAACAGACAGAGGGAGGGGGGTAAAATAACAGGTGAAGAAGAAACGGACGGAGGAGGACCAACAGAGTATGACCGGTGTGACCAGTCTGATAGTGGGTTTTCTTCTGTGCTACACTTCATAGTCTCTGTGTGTCGTGTGTGTTCTGTTTCAGTCAGTGTTTGGTGATGGTGAAAACACGAAGGTTCGAGTTGCCGAGTTGGAAGAAGAAGTTCAGACTCTGAAGAAAATCAACAAAGATCTGTACGACTTCTCCAGCCAGCTGCTAACCAAGCCCACATAAGCACACACACACACACACACACACACACACACACACACACACAGTTACACTCTCTCTCTCTCTCTCTCTCTCTCTCTGTTTAAAAAATAAAAGCCTTTTGTTTTTGTAGAAATGTCTTGTGTTTGTTGCTGCTCAGAAGTTTAAACCTGACTCACCCAAAAATCTTATCACTCACTATAAATAACCCATTACTAACCCAGAACCACCACTAACATCTTATAACTAACTACTGCTAATTACCCAACGACCCTTCACAAACCCAGTTAATCTTTATTCCACATTACTAACACATATTTACCTTTAACTAGTCCCATTTACCATCAACTAACCAAAGAGTAACTAACCCTAATATTACAGATATCTAAACCCAGAACTCTCCTGTCTCTGAAGCACTGACAGTCTCTGGAGAAGAAAACTTGAGTAATCAGATTACTTTGTGGATCAGTTAGTGGTCTGTAGTATCTTTTGGTTTGCAAATCAGAGACTCATCAGTTTAATGAGTTTGACTTAAAATCTTCAGAATGGTAAAAATAATCTGAATAAAAACCATCTGACTACAGTCAATACTGTTGGAGAGATAAAATAAGATAAGATCGCCTTCATTAGTTCCACAGTGGGGAAATTCAGTGCTGTCAGAGTGTCCTGCATGGGGTGGGAGGTGTTCTCCAACAGGGATTATAGCTTCACCACCATTCTCCTGTTGCCCACTACCTCCACTGAGTCCAGGGGACATCCCAGGACAGAGCTGGCCTTCCTGATCAGCCTGTTCAGTCTCCTGTGAGCAGTGGAGATGCTGCTGCCCCAACAGACCACACCGTAAAAGATGGCTGATGCCACCACAGAGTCGTAAAAGGTCTCCCCCTGCACCCCAAAAGACCTGAGTCTCCATAGCAGGTACAGCCTGCTCTTTCCTGTTACGCCTGTAATCAGATTACCTAGGTGTTGTAAATAGATTACTGTGTTTAATACACTTAACCTCAATTACCATTTAACTGAGGCCAAACTGTCCAAACTACCCTGAAATATTGATTGTTGTAATAAGATTACTTGGTTGTGATCAGATTACTGGGTTCTTGGAGTCAGATTAGGGGGTCCACGTCGTCAGGAGGTTGACGGATCCTGTAGGACCTCAGAGTCCTGGTTTAGGTTTTAGTAAAGTGCCACCAGCACTCAGCCTCTTACAGGATCTGTTTATGTTCTCCTCAGATCAATATTCATTTAGTTATTGACTAATTACCTGGATCAAAACTGATCCAGATTCATGTTTAAGAAACTTGGTTCTGCTTCTTCTAGCAATTGTTGGACTCATGTTGTCATGACACTTTATCTCTGCACCATTTATCGCTACAGTCTCAGTTATTGATCATGGAGAATATAAGATGATCTGTGTGATTTTGTTTTTATTTCAGTTTAAACTTTATTTATCTGGCTTCAGTTTATGAAGTGAAAGCATCACCTTCATAATCTAGATCATCACACACTGCAGCTACAGTTATGTTCATAATAATAGCAGTGTGTTTAAAAAGGTGAGTAAACCTCAAAATTCTTCAAATAAATTGTATTTTAATGAACACAAATGCATTGGGGACACTGCACATTCTATTTCAAAGCAAGAAAATTGGAAAAAGTAATTGAATTTGATAATATTTTAGTCAAGAAATATAATGTTCAAAAAAATAGCAGTGTTAACATCTTTCTTTACAAACTCAAAAATGTACTGTATAAACTAATAAATGCTTGAAGATTCAACTTTCCTGAGAATCATAAACTAATATTTAGTTGCATAACCACGGTTTCTGATAACTGCTTCACATCTGTGGTACATGGAGTCGACCAACTTCTGGCACCGGTCAACAGGTATTGCAGCCCAGGAAAATGGTACTATCCTATTCCTCTGCATTTCTTGGTTTTGCCTCATGAACAGCATTTTTTACGTCAGCCCACAAGTTTTGTATGGGATTAAAGTCCGGGGATTGTGCTGGCCACTCCATTACTTGAATTCTGTTTTGTCTGGAACCATGATTTTGCTCGCTTGCTGGTGTGTTTGGGGTCATTGTCTTGTTGAAACACCCATTTCAAGGGCATTTCCTCTTCAGCATACGGCAACATGACTTCTTCCAGTATTCTGATGTACTCAGACTGATCCATGATCCCTGGTATGCGATAAATAGGACCATCACCATAGTATGAGAAATATCCCCATATCATGTTGCTTGCACCACCATGCTTCACCATCTTCACTGTGTACTGTGGCTTGAATTCAGTGTTTGCAGGACGTCTGACAAACTGTCTGTGGCCCTTAGACCCAAAAAGAACAATCTTACTCTCATCAGTCCACAAAATATTACAGCATTTATTTTTAGGCCAGTCCATGTGTTCTTTGGCAAATTGTATCCGCTTCAGCACGTGTATTTTTTTTTAACAATGGGACTTTGCGGGGGCTTCTTGCTGGTTGCTTGGCTTCACATAGACATCGTCTGATTGTTACAGTACTCACAGGCAATCTTAGATCTTCTTTGATCCTCCTGGAGCTGATCATTGGCTGAGCCTTTGCCATTTTGGTTATTCTCCAATCCATTCGAATAGTCGTTTTTCTTTTTCTTCCTCACCTTTCTGGTTTTGGCTGCCATTTTAAAGCGTTTGATATCATTTTAGCTGAACAGCATATCATTTTCTGCACTTCTTTATAGGTTTTCCCCTCTTTTATTAATTTCTTAATCAAAGAACGCACTTCTGAACAGTGTCTTGAACGACCCATTTTACTCTGTTTTTCAAGGACAAATGCACAGCCAGCATATGCAGCATCAGTTGCCTTGATCCTTAAATAATAACACCTATTTTTTTCACATAATCAATGACCTCACTAATTGAACTCGGCACTGCTACTTTTTTGAACACACCCCTTTCAGTAAATGATTCAGTTTCACAGAATCAGCAGCATGCACATCATGCCTGTTGGGTCTGTTGGTTTTCTGTACCTTTACTGAACCTTCTAGAAACTTACTTGCAGTGTAGAAGTTGAAATTCTAACAAAAACAGTGATTTATCTTGCTAGTGATGTGGGACTGCTATTATTTTGAACACAACTGTATGTTTCAATCATTCAACACAAACAGCACAAATGTGAAACTGAATAATGAGAATAATCAAAGACATCAATAAAAACACATTAGAATTGGATTAAAGTCAAAGCCCTGTAGGTGGACACACATGACTTAACTTACCGTATTTTCCGGACTATAAAGCGCACTTAAAAGCCTTTAATTTTCTCAAAAAACAACAGTGCGCCTTATAATCCGGAGCGCCTTATATATGGATTAATTCTGGTTGTGCTGACTGACATTGAAGTGATTTTGTGTGGTACACGGCGCTCACGGCGCTCTGTCAAAATGTTTTAGTACGACTTTGGTAAACTACAAAGCCGCACCGCTTGCAGCATTACGGCTATCGTAGTCAGGAGCGTCGCGGAGTAATACATACTGTGCTTCACCATAATATTAAGGTGTGTGTGTATAAGGACCTATGAGGAGTTATTGTGAATACGCTAATGTTTGATTTAGCGGTATCAGACTGTGTTTTTTTTACGTGTTACAACTGAACAAGGTTGGGAGTTATTGTGAATACGCTCATTAATGTTTGAACAATGTTGAGAGTTATTGTGAACGCGTTTAATAAAGTTTGACTTATCTGACTGTTTTGTTTCGCTTAATGCGCCTTATAGTCCGGTGCGCTTTATATATGAAAAAAGTTAGAAAATAGACCATTCATTGACAGTGCGCTTTATAATCCAGTGCGCCCTATAGTGCGGAAAATACGGTATACTTTATTAACAGCTGAAGGAAAATACACCAGTACTTAGATCTGAAGATAAAGTGTGGGTTTTGATTTATGGTAGACTGAAATATTTTCACATACTGATTAATGAGATTTCACTATTCTATTTATCAGGTTTACCAGATTTGGAAAAATGAACACAAATATTAACATATGAATTACTTTTAAATGTGTTTCCTGTATGTATAAAGAGAATGGAAAAAAATCCAAAATAACAGCTTAATTTCAGGTTCCCATAATTTTGTACACTTAAAAGTATCAGAACCACAGAGTATGGGCTCAAGGTTGCAGACTCACAGGCATACGTAAAAAACAAGGTATTTAATACCAACAGCAGGGTCAGTACATGGGAATCAGTTGGCACTGCAAACAAATCCAGAGGAAAAGGCAAATTCACAGT
Organism: Trachinotus anak; assembly: GCF_046630095.1. NCBI lineage: Eukaryota > Metazoa > Chordata > Actinopteri > Carangiformes > Carangidae > Trachinotus > Trachinotus anak. The sequence continues at coordinate 580,342 of NW_027273891.1, forward strand.
TAAGGAAAGCTAGGTCAAAAATCACTGAGGCAAACGCTTGTACACAGACAAAGACGAACTGGCACAGAAGACAAGGAGCCCGCAGACTAAATACACTTGGAGGGTGAATGCAATTCGACCCAGGTGCAACACATTAGGGACAGGATTGACAATCACAGGTGCAGGAAACACACAAGGGCATAAAGTGTATCCTAAAGGAGAGGGAAAGGTTAGACATACCAAAATAAAACAGGAAGTGACAAACAATCAACAAAAAACATAAACATGACCTTAACATGTAGGATGACACATGACTGTACCCCCTCTTCTAGGGATGGCCCAGGCTGATCAGGATGAAGATGGTGGAAGTCAGTGATGAGGGAGTGATCCAAAATGTCTTTAGAAGGAACCCAAGACCTCTCCTCTGGTCCATACCCCTCCCAATCAACCATCTACTACCATCCAGGACCGTGCCAACACATTGCTAGAAGGCGTTTCATAATAAAGGCTGGAGCCCCATCAATGACCCAGGGGGGTCTAGAGCAGGGAACCAAGACATTTTCCTTAATCAACTTGCCACAGGAGATGTGAAACATGGGATGAATCCTCCTGGGTCTGGGGAGTTTCAAGTGAACTGCAGACGAGATGACCACCTTGGAGATTGGAAAGGGGCCCACAGACCAGAGAGCCAGCTCCACTCACAGAGGGAAGTCTTTGGCCGACAGCCAGACTTTCTGACCTGGATAGTAGACAGGAGCCAGAGTCCGACAAAGGCTGGCCTGCTTCATATTGTGCTCAGCAGTTCTCAGTAACTGAGCCTCCTGTTTCAGTGTTCGTGTGTTTAGTGAAGTGAGAGGATATTCTCAGTGTGTGCAGGTATCTCGCTGCCTGAACCTGTCTCCTGTCTCTGTGCCTGGCGACCAATTAGATGTCTCCATGCTTCTGTTGGCGTCAGTTCACTATCTCATTCTTTCAATCACTACCCAGAGACCAGGACCACAGATGAGGACTCAAGCAGTGATCCACAGGTGAATCCAGAGCTCCACCTTCAGGATCAGCTCCCTCTGAACCACTTGAAGTACATTTTATGCAGAATAAGCAGAAACACGATGTTATTGGATAATAATTCATTAATTAATGTGTTCATCACTTTGATGTTGCAACTGGTAAGTGTGGAGATACATTTAATGACATTACAAACTGCTGTTATAGTTTGTGTTTTTCCTCTGTTTCCTCTGGAATCAATAGACTAGAGGATAACCATGGTAACTGATTGAAAGGAAAGGACCAGTCAGTCCTCATATGGTTTGCAGCAGCTATGATATGATTTCTGAAGGCTGTTGAGTTGTTTTATAAAACAGATTATTTAGTTTGGATCTCACACACTTGTATCACCAGTGAAGGGTAAAGTTAAGTTTAGTTAGTAAAGTCCACTAAACTAAAGGTTCACTGTCTGTTTAAACTGAACAGAAGGGACACCTTCGCAGTTGAGATTGCAAATGACCAGAAGCCTTTTACTTGATAAATAGTTTCTACAACCTCATAGGTTTCCTCACACCTGTCTCTGAACGCTAATACTTCACCATGAGAGTTCACCATGCAATTGGACTGGATTGGGACTCACCATTCTCTGAAGACATAGCAATGGAGTGGACCAGATGGAGGGAGTTGGTCCAAGATTTACAGGAGCTCCAGATATCATGCACCTACACATCCTTTCCACTACAGGCACTCAAAGAAAATAACTCTTTGTCTTTGCAGATGTGTCAGTGAAAACGATTGCAGCTGTAGACTCAACATTAAGGTGACAGGCTATGAAGAACAAACTGAAGTTGGTTTCATCTTTGGAAAGATGAAGTTGACCCTCCAGTCTGGCCTCAACATCCCAAGACTGGAACTATGTGTGGCTGGAGGTACATCCATTCAGACCTGAATTAAGCTGATATTGGATCAAGATCCAGGCCACCAGCTCTTCTAAGCAGAACGACATGACTTACAGGACCAGCCTTTCTGCAGAATGCATCCTTGAAGCAACCTGAGCCTATCACTGACCCTGCCTCTGACTCTGAGGTTTGTCCTCAGATGGTGACAGGTCTTGTGCATGTTTCTAGAAATTAAGCTTTTGCTTTGAATGCTTCAAGTTCAGCACTCTTGTCACAGCAGTGGCATACCTGATCCATCAGATCACTGCTTCCCCCACTCAGTCCAAGTGTCAGGGGTGGCACATTGTTGTCCTACAGAGGAAGATCTGATGAGAGCCAAAGTGTGCATTATGAAGAGTGTCCGGAATGACTGCTATTCAGAAGAGGGTTAGGGTTATAACCTCTGGATCCAACATCACATCCTCCAGCAGCCTCTGGAAGTTGCAGCCTGCTGTAGACTGTGACAGACTTGAGAGTAGTTGATCGTATAGGTCAGTCAAATATGAGCATGGATGAAACTCACCCCATCATCATTCCTGGGTGGTATCATCTGGCAGATGATGAAGTTGCTGGAATTTGGCCGCATGGAGCAAAACGCTGTATCAACAATATGCATTTTAATTTTGTAACTTGTAGGAAACTGCAGGGAAAGACAGAACATCAACAGATGGCAGACCAAGCAGTTGAACGACTGCAGGTAACACATCCCTTCACCTATGTAGGAGCCGACTTCTTTGGGCTGTGGGATGTTGTTTCATGCTGCACAAGAGGAGGACACCCCATCCCTAAAAGAAGGTGTTCTCATGCAATGAGTAGCTTCATCAATGCCTTAAAAAGATTCTTTGCAGTCAGGGGCCCTATGGTGTGAACTTTGTTGGCACCACCTGAGGCCTGGAGATGGACAAATTCCAGCTTCAATGATGTGGAGAAGAACATGAGCACACAGGGCTGAACCTGGGTGTTTAATCCACCCACGTTTCACATGGGTGGCATGTGGGAATGTATGATTGGCATCAGCCACCGTATTCTGGACTGCAAGCTGCTGACACATGAGGTTCTGATAATACTGTTGGTGGAGGTAATGTCAGTAATGAGCACAGGATCTCTTATCCCAGTATCATGGGAACCAGCATCACCTTTCATCCTCACCCCACCAATCCTCATGATCCTCAAAACCTCCTTCCCCACCAGGAAACTTTGAGAAAGCAAACCTCTTTAAAGAGGAGTGGAAACAAGTTCAAGCCCTGTTGACAGCTTTTGGAACAGGAGGAGGCATGAACATATACACTGTTATGTCCAGCCTAGCATAAAAAGTGACTTCCCCTTTTCCCCAGTCCCAAGGATGTCAAGTGCCAAAACAACAAACAAACCAATCTGTATTTGTACGCTGACTTACCTAAAAGAAAAATGAAATTAAAATACAGGAAATCTTACCTGCCTCCCTAACAAAAGACAGGAGTAAAAGATTCCTCAAAATAAAAAGGTTCTCACTGCTACAGCTACCAGGACTGCATTTTGAGGATCACTCAGATCATCACTTGTTGCTTTTTACACAGAGAGGGATGGAGATGAAAAGTTTTATGATACACAACATGAAACACAACAATGACACTATGCTAAGTGTTAGATTGGATCAGTCAGAGGTGCACTCTGTGATTGGTGGTTACAGTTAGGGGGAGGGGCCTGACAGTGATACAGCCATAGGTGCTTAGTCTCTATGGCTGATGTAATCTGACAACAACCTGTAGTTTGTTATCAAAGCAATGAAATTTGGCCTCACTTGCATGCTCCTGCACACAGCTTCACCACCACAGGAAAGGGAAAAGACCAAACCTTCAAAAGGGGGACACTGTTTTTTTTATTTATCATCACAGAGACCGTATCAGGAAAAGATGGATTAGTGTGGAAGTTGTCAAAGGAGGAAATAAAAGCCTTTGTGTTGTCCTTTTACAGAAGCAATCCTGCTTCTGTTTCCAAAGATGGATTCTTCTTAGTTAATGTGGGATCTTAGAAGATCTGCCCCTGCAAATGTAGTTTGATGTGTTTTTAAATTGGTAGTTCATGTACAAGGACATTTCTAATTTACTTATTCACTTCCTGTGTGAGTCAGATTGTAGTGGAAGTGACACACACAGTTAACCGTTGTCAGCTCTGCAGTTTAAACACTGTTGTTCATTTTCTTGCTGGCGAAAGCAACGTCTGTATGTAAATTTCTGGCAACCCGTGTTAATATAACCAGCAGGTTATTTTGCGTCTTTATTTACAGTAGCTGATGCTATGCTAGGTCTAGGTCAAAGTTCATGAGATTCTCAGTAAACTTCATGAAAATCAACACTTGAGCTGAGGATATTTTCTACAGACTGATGAACAAACTAACTCTGATGTTACAGTTGTAATGAGTTCAGGAACTCACTATTTGTGTGTGTGTGTGTGTGTGTGTGTGTGTGTGAGCGAGCGTGAGAGAGAGAGACAGAGAGAGAGAGCTGATATCAGTTCAGTTTGTTCTTCTCTTTTCACATCTGAGGATCAAACAGTTTGGATCATTTTATTTTTCCAATTAATGTTGATTTTTTTCTTGTTTCACTTTCTCTCAAGGAGTTTGTGTGTGTGTGTGTGTGTGTGTGTGTGTGTGTGTGTGTGTGTCTTATATAAGAGTGTCCCAGCTCTCAGCTGTGATGTTCCTAGGATGACGAATCAAAACCTCATGGAGTAAAATGGAGCTGGATTCTCCCCAGAAACCTCTGCTGCTGTAATCTTCTTGTGAGCAGCTTCATCGTGTTTTAATCACAGTTTCACTAGTGACCTCATTGTCCTTGACACATGACACATAAACTACAGACTTTTGAACAGTCATGTGACCATCCCTGTAACACTGTGTGATTATTATATATAATCAATATGTTCTTTAATGATCAGAATTATTGAGTCATTGATTGTTTATTATTAATTATTGGTGTGACTTCATCAGCTGTGGTGATAATTACATCACTAACACTAATAAATAGAATGACCTGCTTTTACTCTGAAAGGCAGAGGGAACCCCCCCCCAAAAAAAATCAATCAATCAATAAATACTTAATCAATAAAAGTAAATAAACAGAATAAAATCTGAAACATTTTGAATCTAACACCTCATTTTCTCCTCCACCTCCTCCTGCTCCTCTCCTCCTTCTCTTTCTTCTCCCTCCACCTCCTCCTCTCCTGATCTCCTCTGTTGAACCTTATCATTTTGGGATGACACCTCCTCCTGTGGCTGCTCCTCTCATTACTCCTCCTCTCCATCTTTTTACTTTAATGTCCTCCTTTTGTACCTCCTCCTCTCCATCTCCTATAATACCTCCTTTGCACCTCCTCTTCTGTTGCACTCCCCCTCCCTTCCACTTCCACTGAAATAACACCTCCTCTTCATCACCTCCTCTGTCTCTGTCTTCACCTCCTGATCCCCCTTTTTTCTTTCATGTCTCCTCTCTTCTCCCTCTTTCACTTTTAGAATCTTGTCCTCCACCTCCTACTTTTCTCCTTGTAATTGCCTCATCCAACTCTTCTTCACTTTGTCCTCAGCTCCTCCTCACTTCCTCCTCCTTCCTGCACCTCCTTGATTTTCTTCTTCTCCCCTCCTCCCTTCTCCTGTCCCCCTTCCCTTGCTTTGTCTTCCTTCCTCCTCCTCTAAGACCTCCTCTCCAGTTTGACCTTCTTTCTTCTCCCACACCTCCTTGTTCTCCTCTCTTCTGCACCTCCTCCTGTTAGGATGACACCTCCACCCTCTCCTTTCTGTCTCCTGCACATCCCTACCACCACTTTGACCTCCATCTCCTCTCCTCCATTCAATGTTCCACACACCACCACCTCCTCTTGTACACTTCCTCGTCTCCTTCTTCTTCTCTGTAATGTGCCTCCTGTCACTGTGTCTTCCTCCTTTTGTATCTTCTCCTTTCTTGTTTTTTGTCCTCCCCTCCTTCACCTCCTTCTCTCCTCATCTCTTCTCCTTGCATCTCCTTGTTTTCATATCCCTCCATTTTTCTCTAGACCTGCTCACCCCTTAATCTCCTTTTTAGCACCTCCTTTCCTTTCACCCTGCTCTCCCACCCTCACTTTTTCGTCTCTTTTTTCCACCTCCTCTGTACCTCCTGCTTCTGGGAGACCACTCCTCACTCCTCCCCCCTCAGTCTCCCCTCAGCAGCAGCAGGAGGAGCAGCAGTCTTCTCTCCTCTCAGCGGCAGCAGCTTCTCGGTGTTTCGGCGGGGCACAAGGAGTAAACGGAGGAGCGGCAGAGCGATGCTGAGAGCGCGGCAGGATGTCTTTCACCACCTCCTCCTCCCGGTCCCGGACTCTCCGAACCTTCCTCCTCCTGCAGCTCCTCCTGGTGCCACTTTGCCTCCTCCACCCGCAGCCGTGCCACGTCCTGGCGCAGATCGGACACACGGTGCGCGTTGGTGCGCTCCTACCAGCGCAGCCGGCGGCTCGCGTCCAGGTCCAGGCGGCGCTGAACCGCGCCGCTGCCGCGATGAAACGGGACCGGGATCCGTACCCGGACCGGGACCAGGATAACTTCTTGCCATACAACCTGAGCCTGGAGCTGGTGTCCCAGCAGCCGGCAGCCGCGGACCCGGAGTCCCTGTTCCGGTGCGTGTGTCAGGGCGTGGTGGTGCAGGGAGTGTCCGCCGTGCTCGCCTTCCCGCAGAGCCGCGAGGAGCTGCTACAGGTGGACTTCATGGCCTCGTTCCTCGAGATCCCGTTCCTCAGCGTGACCGACCACGGGGAGCCGCTCCGCGTGCAGGTACAAGTCTGATATTTACCTCTAAAACTGCACGTGCGGTCCGGTTGACCCTGGTCTGTCCCGGTCTGTGTGAGGTTTGTGGTTTGACCTTGACCTGTTTGGTGACTAGAGGTTTGTGTCATGGCAGCGGGTTAAACACATGCTGGTTACGGTTCTGTTTCTGTTTCTGTTTCTGTTTCTGGTTCTGGTTCTGGTTTTGGTTCTGGGTTTTGGGTTGAAGCTCAGTAACCTCTCTCTGCTTAAGTTCATTTTTCTGTTTTACCTCTGTATGTTTCTTTGTTCCGGTCTCTGGAGTCTGGATCTGGTGGAGGATCTGGACTCTGGACTCAAAGAAAGACTCAACAATGAGGTCACAGTGAGATGAAAACCTCATATCTCAATCTGTTTGTAAAATGTCCCAGCAGCTGAAATAACAGAGTTCATTTTGGGAGATATGAGTTTTTTAGTGTTTCTCAGGTTTCCCACTCTGTCAGGTTGTTTGTGGTTTGTAAAAGCTCAGTTTGGGGGAGGAGGGCTGAGGCTGCAGAGGATCTGAACATCTGAGACCTGAACGAGGTCCCATTGAGTCTGATCCTGATCCTGAAGCTCATGTGGACTACACAGCAACATCACAGTGTAGAAGGAGACATAACAGTAAAAACCACACAAATGAAATTAGATATTCACTGTCTGACTCCAGATCAGTTTGGCTGCGCTGAGCTCTGAGGTTTTCACCTGTAGCTGCCACATGGTTGAACTGATGTTTGTCCTCAGACTGAACTCTGCTGCTGTCAGCGTTGGTTCTACATTGATGTTTTGTTGGTTTTAAGTTCAAGTTAGAACATCTGGTTTTGACATCAACCTGATTTTCATTTCCAACCAAAATGTAATGTCTGTTGACGTCAGAGCTGTTGGGCCAATGTTTTTCTGATGTTACACTTTTGTCTGGTCCAGGTCTGTAGTGGACTAGTTTCAGACAGAACAAAAAGTAAATATGCACACTGTAAAACTTCAGACAGGAATCATCTCTTCTTGTTCATTTAAAATAAGAAACACAAGGTTGTGACTTTAAATGAAAAGTTGAATGAATGAACTGCTGAAAATCACTGAACTCATTAAATTAAGTTTTTAAAGAAACAAATCTAGACTTAGACTGATTGACAGACTTCCCGGCATGCATTGCTAGAGAGTTAAAACTCTCCAGTAGTTTGAAGAATGAAGGAAACCTGGTGTGTCCTACACCACCTTACAGTGTTGGATTAGTTAACATCGAAGTTTGTTAAACTTGTTTCCTTCAGTGAATCTGACTCAGTTTTTCAGTTCATCACAGTTTTGAAGCAGCAGATCATTTACAATGATTCACAGTGTGAACAGGTTCAAACACCATCAGACTGTTTTCCACTGTTCAAACATCCAATAACTGCAACACCTGGAAACAGGCCTGGTCTCCCCTGTTCCCTCCTCCTCCTCCAGTTAGTCTCAGTTTCAGTCAGACTCTAAAATCAAACCAGGTGATCAGCATCTTTTTATTTTATCATATTTAATTTTTTCCCTTTGTACCTCTATGACCCAGAAAGTGTGAGCACTTCCTGCTGGGGGCTTTCAGAGTAAAAGCCTGAGTGTGTATTGATGAGATTATCTTTGCAGGGTGTTTCATTTCACGCTGAAAACAATCCAGTTAAATCTGCAGCAGGATTTCAGGGGTTTCCTTGCTTTAATCTTGTCCTTCATGGTTCAACAACACAGAATATTATTCCTTCAGATTCAGTCAGGTGTCAGCAGGACCAGGACCATGACTCTGCAGAGTCTGAAGATCCAGGCTCTCAGCTGGGTCCTCAGAAGTGTGACGGGTCTGGAGGCCCCTCTTTGTTCATACTGACAGTCAAACATGTCCTCTTCTTCATCCCTGTCCGTCTGTGGAGGTGACATGAGCCTCATGCATGTTTCACAACGACTGAGATTTATACAACAAAAGTACGTGCACACAGCTTCAGGAATCTGTGCATAGATCAGTGTGAGTATTCACATCGAACAAGGACAGGTTAGTCCCTGATAAATGACGCCCCCTGGTGACCGATCAGCTGTCACAGGGTCTTTCAGGCTGAGCCCAAATGCCAATTAGAGGCTTTGTCAGATTCACATTCACCTGATCGATTGTACTGTTTCAGGTCCCGTGTGGCAGATGTGACCACCAGTATGATTGATTTTATTGTCAGGTATTGATAATACAATGACACAGTGATGCAGGATTTCAAATGTTTTAAAAATCCTCTACAAGCATTGAATGATGAAGGAAACATGATTTTTGTCAGACGTGAACCATCAGCCTCAGATGACTCGTGTTCATACATCACCCTTTCACAGGTGGACAGTCACTGAGATACTTTATATTTTACAGAGAAACTTCTCTTCATCTGTTACTCTGATGATCACAAATGTTGAATTAGTTCAGTCACTTACTTGACCAGCTGAGTGCGTTACATCTGATAGTACTTCTTTTCTTTTACTGTAGTATTGTAGAGTATTTTTACACAGTAGCATTACTGCTCTGGTGCTTTTTCCACCACTGACTACTGAGCTGATGATTGATTGATTTTCTGATCATGTATTAGTTTAGTGGATCTGTGATAAATGTCAGAGGATCTGTATTGTTTGGACTGGACTGGACTGTCCTCTCATCTACTGGTCAGTCTCATGCTGTTTGACAGGACCGAGGAGACTGTTGACTCATTATTATTGTTCTGTCAGATGTGACTGTCAAACTGCAACAAGGTTTCTGTCTGCCAGTTTCGGTGACAGGGCAGTGATCAGGTCTAACCCTGACCCTAACCTGGGAGACGGAACTCAGGGTTTAATGTGTCTGCTTCACAAACAGAAACAGTTTGGACTTTGTCTCTTTTTCTGTTCTTGTTGTTAAAAAGTGAAACTGTCTAACCAACAAAATCAATCAATTTATTGATCATCATGTTAACATCTAATAGGCTCAGTCAGTGGAAACACATACTGCTGTCTTCATGTCTCATCTTCAGTCTAACATCAGGTCAAGGGCTGGACCAATGTCTTGTTTTACACACATTTCCTACCAGGTCACTCAGGTAAACCCCTCCCTGCTCCATCTATGACACCTGATCATCATCCTCTCATTAATCAGGAGGGATCCAAAAATACTTATTCATTCATGAGCCAAGAACAAATTATTTAGTAAATCGGAAAAATCTACTTTGCATCAAAGACAGAAAATGTCTAACAGTGATGGCCTGACAAAGTTAATCTGACTAAATCTTTTTCTCAAACAAAAAAGACACTTAAGCAAACTGTAAACAATAGATCCAATCAGTTAATTAATATTCGACCTGAAAGCTGCAGCTGATTAAATATCTGAGCTTCTCCTCAGCTGATCCACTGTTGCCTGCCATCTGGACTCTGGACTCCTGCCTGTGTTTTTGTGGATGTGTTTTCCTGTGTGGACATTACTCTGTGGTGTTGGCCCTCACCAGCCTGTAAGTATTTGTTTCAATTACTCACTGCATCTGAACATTCAGATCTTTCAATGACTGGACCTTCATCAGTTTCATTGTCACGTCTGGTTTCAAACAGTCCTGTAAACCTCAGGTCTTCAGTGACCCTGCACATGTTTTAGAGGAAAACATGAAACTGGAGTGGCATGATGATGATGATGGTGATGATGATGTGAAACCCATGAAGCTCTAAAACAAAGATCAGCAAAGAAACTCAGTTCTGTTGTCAGACCTGTGATGGTCCAACATGGTTTTAGTGTTTATTTATTACATGCCATTTATCATGTGTCATTTATCACGTGTCATTTATCACATGTATCATTTTTTATGTGTGTCATTTATCACATGTTGTTTATCGTGTCATTTATCACGTGTCCATTATCACGTGTCATTTATCACGTAATTTATCTTGTGTGTCATTTATCATATGACATTTATCATGTCCTTTATCATATGTCGTTTATCATGTCATCTATCATGTGTCGTTTATCATGTGTTGTTTAACTCATGTCATTTGTCACCTGTCATATATCACATAATTTATCTTGTGTCATTTAACATGTCATATATCACATATCATTTATCATGTGTGTCATTGATCACGTGTCATTTATCTCATTGTCATTTATCATGTCATTGGTCACATGTGTCATTTATGTCATTGTCATTTATCATGTCATTAGTCACATATGTCATTTATCACGTGTGTCATTTATCTCGTGTCATTCATCACGTCATTCATCACCTGTCAACGTGTGTCATTCATCTTTTGTGTCATTTATAAAATGTTGTTTATCACATAATTTGTCACGTGTGTCATTTATCACGTGTATCGTTTACCACGTCGTTTATCTCATGTCATTTATCACATGTATCGTTTACTGCGTCATTTATCTCGTCATTTATCACGTTTGTCATTTATCGTGTGTCATTTATCACGTCATTCATCACCTGTCAACTGTATGTGTCATTTATCACGTAATTTATCTTGTGTATCATTTATCACATGTGTCATTTGTCATGTGTCATTTATCTCATGTTATTTATCACGTGTCATTTGTCACATGACATTTATTTCACCTGTCATTCATCACCTGTTTCACTGTGTGTCACTCATGAACGTGAAGCTGTTTGATGTGATAAATTCACACGTGAACGTAGCTTTTGTAATGAATAAAGAAAACTTCATGTCTGATGTTTGAGGTTAAATTCCTCCACTTTCAGGCAACAGAATAAAACAAATCAATAAGTGATTGTTTATCTCACACAATGTCATGTTTACATGTACAGACACAACAGCACCTGAGACATGAGGACGATTGATGACCTGTGTGTTTGTGTGTTCAGGTTAAAGTTGGATGACAAACAGTCAGCGATCAGAGGAGGATTATCACTGTGTCACAGGATGAAGCAGCAGAGTCACAGTGAATCCTTAGACTGCTGTCGGCATCACCTTCAGGGGAGGGGGGAGGGGGGAGGGAGGAGGGAGGTCTTTTCTCCCCATGGCCTAGTTTCAGAGCGACAGAAGCTTCAGGCTGTAGCAGATTAAACTCTGGGGGGTTTGGGGGTGTGTAGAGTTTTAATGTGAAGCAGAGGGGTGGAGGCAGAGGGGTGGAAGCAGACAGGTGGAGACAGAAAGGTGGGAGCAGAGAGTTGGAGACAGAAGGGTGGAGGCAGACAGGTGGAGGCAGAGGTGGAAGCAGACAGGTCATTAATACCAGCCCAGAAATACAAGCCCAAGCGCAAACAGTACAGACTAGAAATTAACGCGTTCCAGTCAGTCTCTCTGTGGGGGTTGTGTGTCTCTGACTGGTTTTAATGCGTGGCGATGTGTTTGCTGGTTCAGGGTTCAGAGTAATGAGAGCACATTACAACAGGACAAACTAGTTGTTAATAATTAAAGAGAATGGGAGCAGCCAGCAGCTCCTCTGTCAGCTCACATTATTACAGAGACCCTAACCCTAACCCTAGCAGCTCAGAGGAGTCTGTATAAACTGTGCACACATTAATGATGATTTCTTACATGATGGAGGAGAAACTCTTCAATTCAATTCAATTCAATTTTATTTGTATAGCGCCAAATCATAATCTACATTATCTCAAGGCACTTTACAGGGTCAGGTCGAGACCTCACTTTGTTACAGAGAAAAACCCAACAGTTCCCACAAAGAGCAGCGCTTGGCGACAGGGGGGAGGAAAAACTCCCTTTTAACAGGAAGAAACCTCCAACAGAACCGGGCTGAGGGTGGGCGGCCGTCTGCCTCGACCGGTTGGGTTTAGGAGGAGAAAAAGGGGGGATGGGGGGAGGAGAGAGGAGAAAAGAGAGAGAGAGAGAGACCAGGAACAGCTGTACAGGTAATGGTGTTATCAATGACGATGACAGATAACAGTGGTTAATAGTAAAGATGAGTAGTGGTGGATCTGGATCCTGCTGCTCCAGAGGCAGAGAGACCTGCAGAATGAGGACAGAGAGAGGGAGAGAGAGGAGAAGCACAAACTACAGGAGAGAAAAAAAATACAAAGTTAATGGCATGAAGTAATTGAGAGAGAGAGAGAGAGAGAGAGCCCAGTGCATCATGGGAATCCCCCAGCAATCCAGCTCTATAGCAGCATAACTAAGGGATGGGTCAGGACATACCCAAGCCAGCCCTAACTATAAGCTTTATCAAAGAGGACAGTTTGAAGCCTGATCTTAAAGGTAGAGAGGGGGTCTGCCTCCCAATCCCACACTGGGAGCTGGTTCCACAGGAGAGGAGCCTGATAGCTGAAGGCTCTGCCCCCCAAAAATTACTGGTCATCTAGGTTTTTATGTTCTTAAGACACGCCTGTCTCTGACTCACTACCATCACAGTTTTTATAGTGGATAAAATTAAAATTGTAAAATTTTCTTCTGAAGGTTCAAACTAAGTGAACTGAGCTGAAGTATCTGAGCAGCTATGAGCTGAGGAAAGGAGCTTCAATGCTTCCTATCTTATCTCCTTTAACAGAGGAAACACTGGACCTTCCTTTATGAAAGGCAAGGAGAAAATGCTGTCCCACAATTCCTTGTGGCAGCAACATTTAAAGCGACCCCCCATTTTTGCCATTTCACCACAATCTCATTGTCATAATAAAATACTATATACATAAGTGTCATTTCACTAAACCCCCTCATTTCACTAAAATTAATTTTCTCTACTTAAAGAAATGTATAAAAACATCTGATGTCTGAAGATCATTTATCGTGGCGTCTTGGTTATTTTTATTTCATTATTATTTCAATGGCTCAACTTTCTCTTCTTGTTTGTTGGTGTTATTTCAACATTTCACTCCTGTTTGTTTTTATCTGGTTTGTTGTTGCCCCCTGTGAGTAACCAATGTTTGTAGTTTGCAGACTGACTCATGGTTTCTCTCTGTCCTGAAGCAACAAACCAGCTGATCGTGCTGTTTCAGTATTTGCATTGACTCTTGTACTGCTGCTGTTTGTTGTTGTTGATTTCAGAGATTCTCTGAAGGAGCTCCAACATCTGCTCAGAGACTCAGAGACTCAGAGGCTCAGAGACTTGCTGCTGTTTGATGTCTACACAGCAGATTCCTCTGATCAGGTCACAGTTGGTCAACAGAGTCAACAACAGGTTTTCTTTTTCCAGCTCAGTTTCTGTTCCTCATCGTCTGTTACTGACACACCTCCTGCTAAATCATCTAAAAATATGAATGAGGTTAGGTTTTCTGGTTACATAATGTGTGTTCTGGTCGTCTGTAGTTACACAACCAGCTGTGCTGATATTAAAACATCAGAAATGTGAATGAAGTTTAGTGTGAACCTGAAGACATGATGCCAATGAAAAGGATTTCATCTGTTGTGGCTTATTAGGAACAAGTGAACTGTGATGTGATGTGTCAGGATCTGATCCACAAAAACATCAGATCAGTAATAAATAACCAGCTGATGGAGAGATGTTTTCAGATGATCAAACTGTCACTGTGACTTTATGTAAAATTTCAACATCCTCAGCTGACTGATGTCTGCCTGTCGCCATGACAACACACAAAGATATTTAGGGTAACAGATAGACAATTGATCCCAGATCAGATTTATTGATTAGCGACAAAGCTGCTGTAGGTTTCAGAGGTTTGAGCTCTGAGACTCTGATGAGCTGCTCACATCTACAAACCAAACACAGTCTGAGTCAGTTCATCTGGTATGACAGGTGATGACATCACAGCGAGATCAGCTGATGATCTGATCAGGTGGCTCAGGAGTTTCAGGCTGTGTTGATGTGGTTGTGAGCGATTGTTGATGTTGAGCTGTTAAATTCAGCCTGATGCTGGAATAACTGAATCTGTTAATCCCTCTGAAGACGAGTAACAGCAGATTAGTTTCCCATCATGCCTCACTCGTCTGTTTTTATTTGACCTCAGCAGGTCTGACTGGTTTCATTTCATCTCTGAGATTTAAAACACAAACACCTGATTAAAAATACTCAGCAGGGACTGATTAGACGTCAACTGAGGAGTCCGAGACCGGTCATGTGGTCCAGTGAAGATGACGTGATTTTCATCATTGTGAACTCTCTTTTCATCAAACTGACAAAGGCTCAGTGACCATTTCTAAAAGTATTGCACTCTGGGAGTTGTAGTTGTTGTGAAGTTTTGAGGTCTGTGACCTTTAACCTTTCATCAGTGACACAGAAACATGTTCACGTGTGAGCTGTCAGACTGAGAGTGGAATCTCATTAAGACCCCCTCATTAGGAGACTTAACGAGCTGATAATTAGCTGCTGACACTTCAGTCTCTTCAGGCTGATAAACAGACTGCTGATAACATATCAGATGGGTCCCAGACGAGCTGGACACACACACACACAAACACACACACTTTTGCTGGTTCATTTGTGTTGTGTATTTGAACACTTTGACTCAGTGATTCTCTTCAAACGTTGTGACTGTTCAGACCTGAGGAACTGATCACGACTGCTTCACTTCAGGTTTTATCCCAATTGACAAAAGTTCTTCTTCTGGGCGGGAACTGCAGTGGTATGACCACCACGACTGAGCTGCTATAAATGTCTGCTGCACAACAAGGACCAGGACCAGAACCAGCAGGCTTCAGATATGTCATCCTTTTACCTTTTTGTCATCGTGACAGTGATGAAGCACAGGTGTTGTGTTCCTGTGTCTTCACTCACACAACCACAACAGGTTGTATGAAAACAGACACGTGAACGTACCTGATCAGATTAACTTCACTGACACAGAAATGACCTGGACTCCTAATAAACACATAGTTAATCAACTACAAATATAAATGTGATTTCCTGACTTCAGGGAATGCAGCAGGTTCTCAGTGTTTTAGCAGCAGGGAGGATGACAACACACAACAGTTTCTACTGAACAGTCACTTGTGTTGAACTGATTAAGCTTCAGTTCACCTCCTCAGTGACTCTACAATGACTCCATCTTACACCAGCAACGCAAGTGTCTGTGTTAGTTACAGATTGACACCGTTGCCCATGTTGTTTATACCTGTGTGTGTGTGCTGTTCTTAAAATAAGGTCAGATCAGTGTTGGTGCTTTGTTATCTTGAGTCAGTGGAAAGTGATGACCAACAAAACCTGGTCTGAGTGATATGAGACGACACTGGTGCACATCATACAAACACTCCGTTACACACAAGCAGAGTGAGCTGTGTGGATCAGTAGGTGAAACATTATTCTCTATGATTCAATGTGTGTTGTGTAACGTATTCATGTGTTGTGATGTCTATTGGACATGAATGAAGCTTCTTTCTTATCACCTGGTTAATCCTCATATTTATCACCTAAATTTCATCACCCCAGTTTAATAATGAACTGAAAATTTATTTATACGTCTCATAATATAACCGAGAAGATGTTTAACACTGAGACCTGTGCAGGTAGAGCTTCATTACCTCCATTTACCTGTGTGTGTGTGGGTGTCTGGACTGGACTCTCAGAATCTGACTCTATGTGAAACTCTGTTATAACAACAAGGTGCAGACTCATCTGTCTTTTAAAGGGACTGGGAGATGGAGCTCTCTCTGGTTTATTATATCTTCCACCTAAAACACTCCCATGATTCATTAGGAGGCTGAGTACATCCGACCTTATGATGATGATGATGATGACTATGATGATAAAGTCAGTCTCCATCATCATAAACATGGAGACCTGGACCAGGACAGTGACGTTGTGTGTCCTTTGAGACGATGTGCAGTCACAGTGTCACAGCAGCAGATAAGTCTGTTAGTGTCTTTATTGTGTTGCTGTTACATCACAGTTGTATTGCTGTATTTTCCCCAGAGATGAAGTGTGAGTTGTGTAGTTGTTGTGTATTTTGTGTCCTGCAGTGTTATAGTGACTGTTTGTTGTTGTTATGTTTCCAGTGTGAAATAAATCCACTGTGACTTTAAGCTGCAGGATGAAGTGGAGGAAGTGTTTGATCAGAGGAGGATGATCCTGACGTCTGTCACCTCCTCTCTCTGATGGACAGATGAAGATAAACGAGTGTTTCTTCAGTGTCACAGGAAACGACTCAAACACAAAACTCTGATATCAGATGGTTCAAAAGAAAAACACACAAGTTGAGCTCTGACAGACACACTGTGGATCATCTGTGATGTCATCAAACATCAACGGTGATGGAAACACTGGTCACCACAGATTTCAGTTAATGTTGAAGTTACAACTGCTGGAGAACATCTGGAGAACACCTGGAGGACATCTGGAGAACAACTGGAGAACACCTGAAGGACATCTGCAGAACACCTGGATATCACCTGGAGAACATCTGGACTCTCTGTCAGTGTCATCAGGGAGAGACGGCGGAGGAAGCAGCATTTCAGAGAATCCGGTCTTCTTGGAGCCTGAGAGTCTCCCTAAGAAGCTGAGGACTCTGGACCAGTGGGGTTGGCTTGGTTGATGCCTCTGTAGTGTCTCCCTGAGGTGGAGTCAGATGAGGATGAGAGTCAGCACCCAGTCTCTTCCGGCCCGAATGATTTTGTCTTTCTTTCAGCTGCTGAACCAGGGTCCATGTGTGGGGACAGTGGAGCAGAGGAGGCAGGACACTGGTCTCGGGACTCAGTGTTGGACTCAGTGTTTCTGCACATGAGATCCTCACAAACTCTTTGTCTGTTGATGGACAGTGGGGTATGGTCACCCTGAATCTCCTCCCTGTCAGCTGACTCATTGCCCTCAGTGATCAGCCCCACTGCTGTTGTGTCTCTGCTCATGTGATGGATTCATGTTTTGGGTTGGTCGACAGGTCTACAGGTCTACAGTCTCATAAGGGGGTCACCACACAGCCTTGTGGAGGTGACCCCCTCAAACACAGAGTCAGAGCAGCTGTTCTTCTAGCAGGCTTTGTCCTCAAAGCAGCAGGAAATGGGTTTTGGACAAAACATTTGACGAAGAGAGAAATTGATTTTATACAATAATAAATCTATAATGAGCCTCAAAGAATCGGGAGTGAGAATAAATGTTGCTGCACATGTTTTACAAACAGCCCTAGACCCAAAGACATTTTATTCTGGTAACAAGAAGTCAAGCTGCAACTTGTCAACACTCTCTTCATAACATACACTACACGCCACCTCCCTCAGTGATTGGTCAACTGTGGTAAGAAAGTGTTCAAACCACACTAAGTAATGCTGTAGTTCACATCAGGTCCAGTGCTAGTCTTTCTGCAGGTTTGACTCTTTGGACTGGACCACAGAGTCAAGTCCATCAGTCTTCTGGACTGTGAACACCTGTGTGACTGTACAGGTCAGACGATGATCTTCTCTGATGGCACAAACAGGTCAGACCTGCTCTTCATTTTCAGGTGTTATCCTGATCAGATGTGTTGAGCCATTTCTTAGTTATGCTGCTATAGAGCTAGACTGCTGGGGGATTCCCATGATGCACTGGGCTCTCTCTCTCTCTCTCTCTCTCTCTCTCTCCCTCTCAATTACTTTATGCCATTAACTTTGTATTTTTTTTCTCTCCTGTAGTTTGTGCTTCTCCTCTCTCTCCCTCTCTCTGTCCTCATTCTGCAGGTATCTCTGCCTCTGGAGCAGCAGGATCCAGATCCACCACTACTCATCATTACTATAAGCTTTATTTTGCTATCATTATTATTGATAGCACCATAACCTATACAGCTGTTTCCTTCCTATTATGATTTGGCGCTATACAAATCAAATTGAAATTGAATTGAATTGATGACCTATCAGGTGTCATCTTCACCTGCTAAGAGTCTGACTGCAGCTCATTAACTTCCTTTATCTGAAGGTTGTAGTGTGACCTGTGTCCACCGGGCACAGCTGAGTCCGTCTGATCCAACAGAGTCACATGATGTGGTCACACCCTCAAAGTCCAACAACACTGCATTTCCTTTAAAATCAATGAGTTGCACATTCCTTCAGGGTGGGGGGACAATGCAGAAAGAAACATGAATTATCTTTAGCTGCATTTATCAAGATGCTGTTTCTGATGTGAACTCAGTTCAGTGTGTGTTTGCAGACCAACTAAATGTGTCATTCAAACATTAAAGACGGTGTGTAGTTGTGACTGACACAGTCCATCATCAACTGAAGGATTCATGGGTCTGATCAGTGACAGAGTCTTCATTCAATTCAATTCAATTCAATTTGATTTGTATAGCACCAAATCATAATTATCTTGAGGCACTTTACAGGGTCAGGTCGAGACCTTACTTTGTTATTGAGAAAAACCCAACAGTTCCCACAAAGAGCAGCGCTTGGCGACCGGGGTGAGGAACAACTCCCTTTTAACAGGAAAAAACCTCCAACAGAACCGGGCTGAGGGTGGGCGGCCATCTGCCTCAGTTGGGTTTAGGAGGAGAAAAAGGGGGGGGTGGGGGGAAGAGAGAGAGAGAGAGAGAGACCAGGAACAGCTGTATAGGTAATGGTGTTATCAATAATGATGACAGATAACAGTGGTTAATAGTAATGATGAGTAGTGGTGGATCTGGATCCTGCTGCTCCAGAGGCAGAGATACCTGCAGAATGAGGACAGAGAGAGGGAGAGAGAGGAGAAGCACAAACTACGGGAGAGAAAAAAAATGGCATAAAGTAGTAGAGAGAGAGAGAGAGAGAGAGCCCAGTGCATCATGGGAATCCCCCAGCAGTCTAGCTCTATAGCAGCATAACTAAGGGATGGGTCAGGACATACCCGAGCCAGCCCTAACTATAAGCTTTATCAAAGAGGACAGTTTTAAGCCTGATCTTAAAGGTAGAGAGGGTGTCTGCCTCCCGAACCCACATTGGGAGCTGGTTCCACAGGAGAGGAGCCTGATAGCTGAAGGCTCTGCCCCCCATTCTGCTCTTACAAACTCTGGGAACCACAAGTAGACCTGCATTTAGAGAGCGAAGTGTCCTATTGGGAAAATAGGGAATTCAATTCAATTCAATTCAATTTTATTTGTATAGCGCCAAATCATAATATACATTATTTCAAGGCACTTTACAGGGTAAGGTCAAGACCTTACTTTGTTACAGAGAAAAACCCGACAGTTCCCACAAAGAGCAAGCGCTTGGTGACAGGGGGGAGGAAAAACTCCCTTTTAACAGGAAGAAACCTCCAACAGAACCGGGCTTAGGGCGGGCGACCGTCTGCCTCGACCGGTTGGGTTTAGGAGAAGATAAAAAGGAGGGGGTGGGGGGAGGAGAGAGGAGAGAAGAGAGAGAGAGAGACCAGGAACAGCTGTGTAGGTAATGGTGTTATCAATAATAATGACAGGTAATAGTGGTTAATAGTAATGATGAGTAGTGGTGGATCTGGATCCTGGTGCTCCAGAGGCAGAGATACCTGCAGAATGAGGACAGAGAGAGGGAGAGAGAGGAGAAGCACAAACTACGGGAGAGAAAAAAAATACAAATGGCATGAAGTCATCGAGAGAGAGAGAGGGAGAGAGACAGAAATAGAGAGAGAGCGCCCAGTGAATCATGGGAATCCCCCAGCAGTCTAGCTCTATAGCAGCATAGCTAAGGGATGGGTCAGGACATACCCGAGCCAGCCCTAACTATAAGCTTTACTAAACAAGACAGTTTTAAGCCTGATCTTAAAGTTAGAGAGGGTGTCTGCCTCCCGAACCCACATTGGGAGCTGGTTCCACAGGAGAGGAGCCTGATAGCTGAAGGCTCTGCCCCCCATTCTGCTCTTACAAACTCTGGGAACCACAAGTAGACCTGCATTTAGAGAGCGAAGTGTCCTATTGGGAAAATAGGGAATTCAATTCAATTCAATTTTATTTGTATAGCGCCAAATCATAATATACATTATTTCAAGGCACTTTACAGGGTAAGGTCAAGACCTTACTTTGTTACAGAGAAAAACCCGACAGTTCCCACAAAGAGCAAGCGCTTGGCGACAGGGGGGAGGAAAAACTCCCTTTTAACAGGAAGAAACCTCCAACAGAACCGGGCTGAGGGCGGGCGACCGTCTGCCTCGACCGGTTGGGTTTAGGAGAAGTTAAAAAGGAGGGGGTGGGGGGAGGAGAGAGGAGAGAAGAGAGAGAGAGAGACCAGGAACAGCTGTGTAGGTAATGGTGTTATCAATAATAATGACAGGTAATAGTGGTTAATAGTAATGATGAGTAGTGGTGGATCTGGATCCTGGTGCTCCAGAGGCAGAGATACCTGCAGAATGAGGACAGAGAGAGGGAGAGAGAGGAGAAGCACAAACTACAGGAGAGAAAAAAAATACAAATGGCATGAAGTCATCGAGAGAGAGAGAGGGAGAGAGACAGAAATAGAGAGAGAGCGCCCAGTGAATCATGGGAATCCCCCAGCAGTCTAGCTCTATAGCAGCATAACTAAGGGATGGGTCAGGACATACCCGAGCCAGCCCTAACTATAAGCTTTACTAAACAAGACAGTTTTAAGCCTGATCTTAAAGTTAGAGAGGGTGTCTGCCTCCCGAACCCACACTGGGAGCTGGTTCCACAGGAGAGGAGCCTAATAGCTGAAGGCTCTGCCCCCATTCTACTCTTACAAGCTCTAGGAACCACAAGTAGACCTGCATTTAGAGAGTGAAGTGTCCTATTGGGAAAATAGGAAACTATAAGCTCTCCAAGGTACGATGGTGCCTGACCATTAAAGGCTTTGTAGGTGAGGAGGAGGATTTTAAATTCTATCCTGGATTTTACAGGGAGCCAATGCAGAGAAGCTAACACAGGAGAGATGTGATCTTGTTTCCTAGTTCCTGTCAGTACTCGTGCTGCCGCATTTTGGATCAATTGGCTTTTTACTGAATATTTGGGACATCCTGACAATAAAGAGTTACAGTAGTCCAGTCTTTAGTTCATGCATTTGTTACCTCGTTTTTCAGCATCCTTTAGACACAGAATGGGTCTGATTTTTGCAATATTGCGCAGGTGGAAGAAGGCTGTCCTAGAGACTTGCTTTATATGTGAAGTAAAGGACAAGTCCTGGTCAAAAATGACACCAAGGTTTCTGACTGTAGCACTGGAGGCCAAGGTGATGTCATCCAGAGTCAGTATATTATCACATAGTGTATCTCTGAGGTGTTTTGGGCCAATTACAATAACTTCAGTTTTGTCTGAATTTAAGAGTAAGAAATTACTGGTCATCCAGGTTTTTATGTCCTTAAGACACACCTGAAGCTTGGCTGCCTGGTTAGTCTCACCTGGCTTCATGGATAAGTACAACTGGGTGTCATCTGTGTAACAATGGAAATTTATCTGGTGCCTCCTAATAATGTTTCCTAGAGGAAGCATATATAGACTGAAGAGTATTGGTCCTAGCACAGAACCTTGTGGAACACCATGAATGACTTTTGTGATGATAGAGGAGTCATTATTAACATGAACAAACTGGAGTCTATCTGACAAATATAACTTAAACCAGCTTAGTGCGGTTCCTTTAATGCCGACCATATGTTCTAGTCTCTGTAATAAAATCTTATGATCAATGGTGTCAAATGCAGCACTAAGATCTAGTAGGACAAGTATAGAGACAAGTCCATTGTCTGAGGCTATGAGGAGATCATTGGTTACCTTAACCAGAGCTGTTTCTGTGCTATGATGGACTCTAAAACCTGACTGAAAATCTTCAAACCATTCCTGTGCAGATAATCACATAACTGGTTTGCAACAACCTTCTCAAGGATTTTGGAAATAAAGGGGAGGTTGGATATAGGTCTATAATTGGCTAAAACATCTGGATCAAGAGTAGGCTGTTTAAGTAGGGGTTTAATTACTGCAACTTTAAAAGCCTGCAGTACATAACCAGTTGATAAAGATAAGTTAATCAGACTTGATATAGAGTTGTCAATTAAAGGAAAAACTTCTTTGAACAGCCTTGTTGGAACGGGGTCTAGAAGACAAGTCGATGGTTTAGATGACGAAACTGTTGAAGCAAGCTCAGAGAGATGTACAGGAGTAAAACAGTCAAAATATAAGCCAGTTACAGTGGTCTCTGAGGCTGCTGAACTGGACAGTACATCTGAATCAGCTGTGGGGAGGAAATGGTGAATTTTTTCTCTAACAGAGACAATTTTAGTTGTAAAGAAGCTCATAAAGTCATTACAACTGAGGGCTAAAGGTATAGATGGATCAACAGAGCTGTGACTGTTTGTCAGCCTGGCTACAGTGTTGAACAGAAACCTGGGATTGTTCTTGTTTTCTTCTATCAATGATGAATAATAGGATGTTCTGGCTTTACGGAGGCTTTTTTTTATACACCAATAGGCTGTCTTCCCAAGCCTTTAGAGATTCTTCCAGGTTAGTAGAACGCCACCTTCTTTCTAGTTTCCTTGAATTTTGCTTTAAAGCTCGTGTTTCTGAGTTGTACCATGGAGCTAGCCTTCTCTGACTCACTACCTTCTTCCTCAGAGGGGCTACAATATCTAGAGTTGCACGCAGTGAGGGTACAGTACTGTCAACAAGATCATCAACCTGTGTGGATGTGAAGTTAAGAGGGCTGTTCCCTACTGCAGTGATACATGGCAGTGGACTAAGTACTGATGGGATCCTTTCTTTAAATTTGCTAACAGTATTAGTGGTATTTGAACTATAAGCTCTTCAAGGTACGATGGTGCCTGACCATTAAAGGCTTTGTAGGTGAGGAGGAGGATTTTAAATTCCATCCTGGATTTTACAGGGAGCCAATGAAGAGAAGCTAACACAAGAGAAATGTGATCTCGTTTCCTAGTTCCTGTCACAACTTGTACTGCAGCATTTTGGATCAATTGGAGGCTTTTTACTGAATTTTTGGGACATCCTGACAATAAAGAGTTACAGTAGTCCAGTCTTGAGGTAACAAATGCATGAACTAGCTTTTCAGCTTCCTTTAGACACAGAATGGGTCTGAATTCTGCAATATTGCGCAGGTGGAAGAAGGCTGTCCTAGAGACTTGCTTTATATGTGAAGTGAAGGATAAGTCCTGGTCAAAAATAACATCAAGGTTTCTGACTGTAGCACTGGAGGCCAGGGTGATGTCATCCAGAGTCAGTATATTATCACATAGTGTATCTCTGAGGTGTTTTGGGCCAATTACAATAACTTCAGTTTGTCAGAATTTAAGAGTAAGAAATTACTGGTCATCCAGGTTTTTATGTCCTTAAGACACACCTGAAGCTTGGCTACCTGGTTAGTCTCACCTGGCTTCATGGATAAGTACAGCTGGGTGTCATTTGCGTGACAATGGAAATTTATCTGGTGCCTCCTAATAATGTTTCCTAGAGGAAGCATATATAGACTGAAGAGCATTGGTCCTAGCACAGAACCTTGTGGAACTCCATGACTGACTTTAGTAATGATAGAAGAGTCATTATTAACATGAACAGACTGGAGTCTATCTGACAGATATGACTTAAACCAACTTAGTGCGGTTCCTTTGATGCCGACCATATGCTCTAGTCTCTGTAATAGAATCTTATGATCGATGGTGTCAAATGCAGCACTAAGATCTAGTAGGACAAGTATAGAGACAAGTCCATTGTCTGAGGCTATGAGGAGATCATTGGTAGCCTTAACCAGAGCTGTTTCTGTGCTATGATGGACTCTAAAACCTGACTGAAAATCTTCAGTCATGTACAGGAGTAAAACAGTCAAAATATAAACCAGTTACAGTGGACTCTGAGGCTGCTGAACTGGACAGTACATCTGAATCAGCTGTGGGGAGGAAATGGTGAATTTTTTCTCTAACAGAGACAATTTTATTTGTAAAGAAGCTCATAAAGTCATTACAACTGAGGGCTAAAGGAATAGATGGATCAACATAGCTGTAGCCGTCTGTCAGCCTGGCTACAGTGCTGAACAGGACCGAGATTTCAGTTAACTAATTACAGATGAACATGTGTTTTTTATTTTGAGCTTGAGCTTGAATAATTTTCCTGAAAACAAAGCTACATGTGACCTGTCCTGTAGTGCCCCCCTCAGGACAAGCTGAGGTCAGACCTTCAGGTTCTGTCAAGTGTTTCAGTTTGTGACTGTATCTGAATCTGAATTGTATATTTTGACGTAAGAGTTTTTGTTGGTGTTAACCTGATTTAGTGTCTGAATGTTTGTGTCAGATCTGAACTGAACTTTTTTTATTGTTTGGTCTTCACCTGAAGCTGCAGGAATTTCCGTGCGTACACTGAGCAAATACTTTAAGTTGAAGAAGTAAAACGTAATCTTCAAACTAATGATGTCATAAGTAAATAACAGACAGTCAGTTATTAAAAACAGCCTAATAATATGTTATTTTACACAGATGATCCTTTTTTCCCCAAAGATTTACAAACTGAAGCATGATTGCTTAAGATTTGAATGACAAATTTTTTCTTTAGCGCCCCCCACAGGACAAACTTCACATGTCCATTTCTTCTACTGGTTGATGTGCTGCTGAACCACCATTAAAGTATTTTTCTAGAAACCAGAGAAGCTTCAAATAAAAAAGGACAAAACAGTGAAATGACAAAAATATCTATTCTTTAATTTTTTCATCAGAGCATCAATGTGTTTGAAGTTTCTCTGGTTGCTCATTTCCGTCTGCTGGCAATTAAATTCTCTTAATGAAAAGATTAATTTCCACACAGAGAGGAGGAAGGTTCACAAAGTGAGGAGGGTGAGGAGGGAAAGGGAGGAAGGAGAACAGAAGCAGGAGGAAGAGGAGGAGGAGGAGGCGATGATGATCAGAGAGGTTCAACAGAGAACAGAACAGATTTCATTATCGACCTCCTCAGCTGGTGCTGAACTTTAATAGAGGAAGAAGTGTTTGTGTGTGTATGTGTGTGTGAGTGTGTGTGTGATTAGATGAGGAGGATGGAGGGTGGGGGTAGGCGCATTAGTGTCTGATAGTGCCATCCAATCAGAGAGCAGAACAGAACATCAAACCAATTTTCCAACTGTCTGAAGAGAGACGCTGGAAGACCTGACCTGTTTGTCTCTCTGCCTTTCTGTTTCTCTGTCTGCCTGTCTGTCTGTCTGTCTGTCTGTCCCTCTCTCTCTGCCTGCCTGCCTGTCTGTCTGTCTTCATACACCCTAACCCTATTGACACATGAAGTGTTGTTCTGGTTTGATTTGTGATCAGAGGATGTGTGTGTGTTTGTGTGTGTGTGTGTGTTGCATTATTGATTACTCAGTCCTCTTACAGGTGACATAACCACAGGTGTAGTACTGCTGGAGCACACCTGAGCGAATTTCCACCTTTTTTCTCCAAGTGAGGAAACAGAATATTCTCAGTTCACATAATCTGGTTGAAAAAAATTGAAAAAAAGATCCAATCATCACTAAAATGTATGTCACACAAGAGCCAATAAAAACAAATGGTCAAAGTTATCATATTGATATTTAAGGTGTATTGATAGATTGAGTAACATGAAAGAAAACTGTTCACTTTAGAAGTTGCCAGGAGCCTCTGAGCTAAGGCACCATATTTATGAATTATTTGCTCAGTGTTATAGTGTTGAATGATTTTCTTTTTAAAATAACTGATAATCATGGATAGTTTGAACTATTTTGAACAGATCAGCCCTTCATCCAGTGTTCATAGTTTTATGTGTTGAATTTACTGAGTTTACATTAATTGATCATAAAAGAATGAGAATTAAGCCCTTTTTCCACTGGCCAAAAAACTCTCTAAGACCCACTCACATCAGGCTTTTGTCGGCAGTGGAAAAGGGTTTAATTGGCATTCACACCTGGGTTAAAGGACTCTGCAGTAGACAGATATTTATCCGCTCCGGCTCCAATCGGCATTCATGTAAACACCGTCATCATACCCCATCATCATACCCTATCATTATACCCCATCATCATACCCCTGCATCATACCATGTCATCATACTCTATCATCATACCCCGTCATCATACCCTATCATCATATCCCATCATCATACCCCAATCATTATGGTCCAAAAGAACCCAGACAGGAACAAAAACCAGGAAGTTCAAAACACAGGAGCACCACAGCACCACATGCAAGGGTAGTTTCACAAAGGAAAAACAGAAACAAAATGGGAGAAGTCCACAGGAAAAACAATGGGTGACAACAAGGGGACACTGGAGCAAAACAGGGCAAAACTGAAAATACCAAAACACTGGGGATGCAGAAGCAAGAGACACAGGGAACTGAACAAATCCAAACTGAGGCTAACAGAGTAAAACAGAACAAGACAAGCTGACAAGGAGAGAGACTTAAATATACAAGGGAGGCAAGGGCAATAGAACAGAGGTGAAACACATTAGGGTGGGGCAGTCAAAGACAGGACAAATGAGACACAAAAGGAGCTCCATCAAAATAAAACAGGAAATGAACCAAAATTTCCAAACAAGGAGTCCAAACATAATATGTCCATCAGGGCAAACCATGATGCTCACCTATTGGCCGTGAAAGGTTTTTTATTTTTATTTTGGTTTTATCTTACAAATAGATAACAGCCACACTGGTTCCGGGTTTGACCATTTTCTTTTATGAGCTTTTATTTCAGTTGGAATTAATTACTTGAAATCATGTTTTCTTTACTCAGTGCTATGGAATTGTTTTTCCTTCATTTTCTGATGTTAGTGTTAATGAGTGTATTGGTGGGTCAAAGATTGTCAGTGTCTCATTGTTTCAGTCTGTCAGCTGCTGATATCTCTGAAGCATAAAGAGCTTTTCTTCAGCCCCTCAGAGTTCTCAGAGTTCAGAGAGGGGGACACTCCTATTATTACTACTGTTTTACAGTAGCAGAAGACAAATTGAGCAGCAGTGAGAACAGTCTTTCAGTTGAATGGAGGCTGCACTTCAGTAAATAATGGTATTAAAATGCTCTTTAGCTTTAAACAGAAAATTT
The DNA here is from genome assembly GCF_046630095.1 of Trachinotus anak. NCBI lineage: Eukaryota > Metazoa > Chordata > Actinopteri > Carangiformes > Carangidae > Trachinotus > Trachinotus anak. Next base: position 607,800 of record NW_027273891.1, read on the forward strand.
TGTAGACTGCAGAGAAGAAACAACAGGTGACTGATTCCTGCTTTCTGATATATTATCTTCTCAGTTTGTAGTTTTACTTCAATTATTTGATTTTCAGTGGTTCTCTATTTTTTTGGCAGACATGTCTCCACAACACTATTAGACTTTTTTAATATTTCTGCCTCTGCAGAGCAGGGTAATCAATGCATCTTGGGTGTATTCACACCTGAACTGTGTCTACTTGTGATTGGACTGAGATGGATTTTAATAACAGGTCTGAACAGGTCTGAACAGGGCCACTGTCGTGGATGCCTGTGGGCTGTACTATGAATGAAACAACCTGGTGGTATCTCTGCTGTGGTTTCGTCTTCTGGTTTTAATATTTCTCCCTCTGATTGTTGAAGATGAGCTTTGGTCTCATCCTGAGAGTTCAACTTTCTGCAGGATCCTCTCAGCTTACAGATGTTTTCCTCTTTGATCTGCTTCCTCTTCATCAAATGAGGTGATGCTGCAACTGTTGATGCATCTGTCGCAGCACTGCTGTAATTTCACTTTTCCTTCCACCTCTGCTCCCAGTTGGTCCAATCACTACACTCTGACGGTTAAAGGAAGAAAAAATGTTAAGAACTGAGTGAATCAAAATGAGGCATCACAGGATCATCAATAATTCAGACCAGGTGACAGTTTGACAGTATTAAGTCTGTGCAGTCTGTAATGTGTTGGTCAGAATCAGAGTAAATCCAAACTGAGAGAAGAACATACTGACAAAAAGGATCTAAATCCTCACAGACAGATGACCAGTAATCAGGGGAGGGGAGGTAAGAATGTGTGGACAGGGGTACGTTTTCTGTATGCTTTAATAACCTCATATTTATCTTGTTTCTCTTGTGAGATTTATTACACACAGAATTATTCCAACAACAGTGAATTCTGTTTCATTATTCATTAATGTTCATGTCTGACCGGTGTTGTCACATTCCCTATGAGGCTGCTTCAACTTTTTCTTTTATCATTTGTGCTGACACCCACTTATCCCCACCCCACATTAAACAAATGGACACCAGTTATAAGGACAGTAATGTTGTGCAGTATATCTAGACTGAATAATCTGAGTAACTGTTGATTTGTGATGAAATGTGGTTCAGATGATCAAGTCAGTTCATCATCAGGTTTACACCAAACCCTCCGCACACTTTACAGTGATAGTTGAGGTTATTTGACCACGGGTTGAGTGAGGTGGTCATCTACTGTATAGTCAGTGTGTTACTTGCAGTAGGTTCAGAGAAGCAACAGGAGCACCAGCTGCTGTGTTCAGGGTCAGCAGAAAATTTGTTTTTTAGCCAATTTAAAAAATGCCCATAGAAAAAAGCTGGTATCACTGTAAGTGTATGTTTTACTTTAACTTTCACCACTTTATCTGCCGTCAAACAGCCCTTTTCTACAGTTTGTAAAACTGTTGAACTACCGACAAGTTTGCACTGTATTACTCCACAGATCACCTGTTTGAGTCAGACTGAGCTTATCTTAGATACATAGGAATAAGGTAGTTCAGCTGTGGAAAAAAATGTAATTCTGAAGGAAAAGTCTATTTGATGGCAAATGAGGAGGTGAAAAAAATTCAAAATAAAGCAAACACTTAAACTGATGTTAGTTTTTTATTCTGTGGACATTGTTGTTGCTAAATGGTTTTTTTGTTTTTTTTTGTTTTGTTTTGTTTTTTTACTGACCCTGCCCACAGCAGCTCATCACTCAGCTCCTGCTGCCCCTCAAATCTACTCCAGTAACACACTGAGGTACAGAGGTTGTGTGAGGTATGCACGGTACCTCACACAACCCCCTGTCAAATAACCTCAACTATCACTTTAGAGTGCCCTCACAACACACACACACAAACACACACACACTCCTCCCAGATTCAAAGTGAAATATCATTTTCTGCTCTTCATCTAATCAGACGCACTGAATTAACTCACACTGTGTGTGTGTGTGTGTGTGTGTGTGTGTGTGTGTGTGTGTGTTGACAGATAATGCTGTTTGTCACACTGTGTAACATCTGGTGAAACTGACATGGCAGGCTCCCATATTTACCCAGCATCATCAGTGTTGTAATGACTTAATTCAATCTATATCAATAATTACATCAGCTGACCTTTGACCTCTACACTGTCTCAGACCACTGCTAGTGACATCAGCAGGATGTAAGGTTGCAGGATCAGAACCTGATCTCCTGGATCAGGGTCTGACAGACAGATGTGGACTTCCAGCCAGTGTGTGAGACTCCCTCTGTCCACGTTATGATCAGTCTGTGGATCTGAGGATTTGAAGACCAACATGTTGTGAGCACTTGAAATTATCTGTGAAATAAACCTTTTTGAATGTTTTTTTAAATCTATTTAGTTGTTTCAGGTCATTTTAGTAGCTATAATGTTTTCCATGAATGAAATATATGAACTGGTTTATTTTTACTGGACTTTGAAATTAAAAACAGAGAATGGCCGAATAAATGATGCCGTATCTTGTTGCACAGGTAAAATATTGCCTGTGTTATTCCATATATTCCATATATAACCCAAACTCTCAATCATGGTAATTACATCCTAGTTTCCAAATAGGCCTAAACAAGGATATTAGACATACCAGACACAAATAAACATCTGAAACAAACAATACTATAATATGGCCAATAATCATGGTTTGGTTTAATAAAGAGAAACCTTTGCTATTGTAGCGGCCGGATGTAAAGTTATGTGTATTCGACTGTTATGTCTCGTTCAAGCAGCTGTGGACATTACACAATCACTTTGTCCACACTGGGTCCAGACTCAAGCATTCAGCTCATGTCAGAAGCACTTTGTTCTGGAACAGGGACGGCTTGAAAGTTAAAATGTTGACAGATACAAAGTCGTAAGCTTATTTTGGAAACCCTGAGCTTGTCAGTGACCTCAACCCACCTCTTTTAGACACTGGTGACAGCTAAGCTCAGGGTTTAACAGGCAGAGGTGGACTGAAGGAGGTGGAGGCAAACTGGTTTGGTGTGGATCAGAAGAGGTGTGGGTGGAGTGGTGTGGCATGCAGCTGGCTGTGGGCCTGTGTGATTGGGCGGAGCAGTGATTACCTAAATGTAGGATGTAAACAGCGGGTGGTGTAATGTATTCTGTGGTTGATGTGATGGATGCTCCCAGTGAGAACCAGCAGGGCTCATTGATCTGTCTCTTCTTTTTAATCGGTCACAGAGGCTGGACTCTGCTGAGCTTTTAGTGAGATGAAGCTTCAGACTGATTTTAAAACTGATCCACAACTAAGACACAGATAAAGACTAACTGAAGGCTCCGACCATAAATGTGTTCATCACCCCTGTAACATTCATACATGTCACAGGGCTTTTAGGCCATGATAAAAAAAAGGCAAATACATACATATATATAAATAAAACCACACAAATCAAAGAGAGATTCTTGTTGAGTCTCTTTGTGCTTGGTTGGCGGGGTATGATATGGAGGATTATGAGACGTGATATGGATGAAGGAGTACAATGATGAAGCACAATGCAGGGGTACAATGATGGTGACAGGGTTTGAGAGACTATGAATACATTGGTCATAATTGTCTGAACTTTCAACATCTGAAACCAGTGGGTCAATGATGTGACATTAGCAGACTGAAAATCATTTCATACTGCAGGGTCCTTAATCAGAGCCATTTTCCTAAAATCTCATTTAATACCTTTTAAGCCTTTAAAATTTTTGGCTCAGCAGCACAAAGCTCAGAGCCAACAGGCCTTTTTTAAATCTACTGTCTCATAGCTACCTCCATGCTTCCTTTACTCTCTAACTTAGATTCACTGAGCTAAATATAGTGAAAGAGAAATGTGTGCAATCAGGTGTTAAACAGTATTAGTGTAATGGTGTAGTTCAGTATGAGTTTGCTTCTTGGTTGACTCAGGTTGTAAATCTGTCATTACATTGACAGAGAGGAAGAGTCAACTGTTCTCTGTGCTCCCATAAAAAACAACTAGCAAGCAGCTTATTATGACCCATAGTTAATTTTCACTGAATCAGTCTTTTCAGCTAATACTCAGTATGTTTAGGTGACAGTGCCCTCTAGTGATGGGAGCAAAGGTGGAAGTCAGGTAAATCCACATTAGGAGGGGGTGGGCAGACTTCAACGCCAGCTGTTTGTTTCAAACCATGATTCTTTTAACTATGATGGTTGTTTAACCTTAACCATTTGTTTATTATTGTAACTATGATGACCAAGATCTTCCAACCTTAACAAAATCCTTCTTTTAACCCAAACCATGATTTTTCACAAACCCTAACCAAAACTTGTCACAACATAAAAAGGTTATGTGTTTATTTTTCAGCATTGATGTTGAACAGTGTATCTGTGATGTAGGTACGCTCCATGGGTCATACCAGGGGACTACCTGCCTGTATAGTGGTTCAGGTTGGAGGACTCCCTGTGTTTTAACGTCATCAGGTGTTTGACTGTGGACAGAGCTCTCTGCAGAACCACCTGGAGACTCTGTCAGTGTAGTGAGTGTGAAGCTAGCTTGACTTCCAGCTGTTGTATCATATCTGTCGTTTTCGTGGATGTGACTGTTTCTGTCAATAAAGACTGGAGCATGGTCAAACAGAGAGGACAGCAGTTTTTTTATTTTAAGGTTTTCACATTGAGAATATTCCTTAGATCTTTGACATGTGAGTAGCTACAGCCTGTGTGCTTGTCAAGAACAGCATTTTAATAAATCTAAATTCACAGTAAAGCTGTGCTCATTTACAAGTTTCTGTTTCTGTTGTCAGACAGTGGAACAAGTATGAACTATAACTGAAATGTAAAAACTAGTGAGTACTGGTGTGATAATGCAGTAACAAGTACTGAGTACTGGTTGTACTCACTAATGTAGTAATGTTGTACTGAGTACTGGTTTGATAATGCAGTAATGAGTACTGAGTACTCTTCGTGTTGTTAATATAAGATCTTATTAGATGTTACATGGTTTCATTCGTTGTGAATTACATGTTGTATTTATATTGTTATCTACAGTTAATGTGTGAAAATCTAAAGGGGGGATTGGAGCTTAAATCATGGGGCCAAATATTTTTGTGGTGGAACCAGATTTTGCCCACGGGCCACCGTTTGCTCCCTGTTTGTTGGAGGACTCTTTGTTTCCTGTCGTCTTCCCCTGGGAGACTTTCTGGTTTTCAGCCATGATGCGTTCAGGCTCCTCAGGACAAAGACAGCGAGTGCTACTGATAAAACTCACAACAGCACTTCTGTTGTGAAGCTCTGTTGAGAAAACACAAGCTGAGCCTCTGAGCCTGGAAATTATGCTGGGGAGATGGCAGGTCTTTGTTCTCGGCATGTTTTTAGAAGACGGTGACAGCAGTCCAAATCCCCACGCTGCCCGACATAATTGATGGAGTGAGTAAAGCTGTAAGCACTCAGACTGTGATTGTGAACCGCAACTTGGGAACCACCTTGGAAGGAGCTGTCAACACCCTGTCTGTGGTAACAGATAGAGCTGTTAATGCTCAGACTGTGGTCATAAATCGCAATATGGGCAACATCTTGGAGAAGCTTGCAGCTTTGGAAAGGAGAATGGATGAAGATGACCAGAATGGACTAACAGAGTAAGCCGTGTCTATTGAAATACGACTGCTCGCCCTAACCCAAACAATCATAATCTAATCTGCGTTCCGGCCCCCGCAGCACCGGCCTTGGCCAAGGCAAGGAACAACTGCTGGAACAACTCCCCCATGAGATCGCTGCAGTGAGACGCTTCTACTCCTACCCCCCCCCCTCCTCCACGGACACCTGTGGATTGTTGACTCCGTCCAGGAACCGATCAAGGATGTCTCCATGGCAACTTGCTGTGTTATCGCGATGACACCCTGCGAACTGAGGCACTGATTGTGAACTAGACAAAGCGACTCCCCAGGCCTATGCACACACACACATTCACGGACACCTCTTACATGTACATATGCAACTCACAACCCAACCCCATCCCACGCCTTCGCTGCTTCCTCCCATCCAGCGCGGCGGGCGGGGTCCGATAGCTGCGCCTTAATGGCAGCGGCTGCGGCTGGCTGCCTGTCTGCACTGGAATCACCTCCTCCCCCTCTACCCCCTCCCCTGGAGCAAATTGTCTTGAGTCACTGTGTTGTAAGATGTGTTTGTTTATATATGCCTGTTGCTGAGGTTTTTTCCCGAATCCCACACTGCACCAACCCCCCCCCCCCCCAGGAGTATAGTTTGGGTTCTGTTATTTTTTCTCCTCTCCTCTCCACTTGTTTTTCCCCATTCCTCCTCCTTTTTAAATGGTGCCGCAGATGGCTGCCTCGGTGTTTTGGTGCGCTCTGCACCATTCACTAGAACAAATTCCTTGTACGTGAAAACATACTTGGCAATAAACCTGATTCTGATTCTGATTCTGATTCTGATTTAATCTGAGCCTCCTCTCTGGTCTGGATCCAGGTCTTCAGTCAGTCTCTGGGGGAGTCGGATCAGAATGTCCCAACTCAGAACAAACCACTAAACCCTGATCAATATTTCATCTGTCACAGAGAGAGAGGGGGGAAGGTCAGAGGCATCAAAGCAGCTCAGAGAGAGAGAGATTCATCATCATCGTCATCATCATTGTCATCCTTCAGTCACCTTCTTTAAACCCAGCAGAGCCTGAACCTTCAGCTCTGACATCTTTAAATGTTTCTCAGCTGCTGAACCACAGAAACAATAACCAGACGTCACTAACACACATTGTTTTTCCTTATCCAGAGGTTTCATTTGAACATTTAATATCTGATTGTCCAACAGATCACTGTGAATTTATTGATCACTATCAAAGTCCTCAGGAGATGAAATACAAGCCCAAGCGCAAACAGTACAGACTAGAAATTAACGCGTTCCAGTCAGTCTCTCTGTGGGGGTTGTATGTCTCTGACTGGTTTTAATGCGTGGCGATGTGTTTGCTGGTTCAGGGTTCAGAGTAATGAGAGCACATTACAACAGGACAAACTAGTTGTTAATAATTAAAGAGAATGGGAGCAGCCAGCAGCTCCTCTGTCAGCTCACATTATTACAGAGACCCTAACCCTAACCCTAGCAGCTCAGTCTGTATAAACTGTGCACACATTAATGATGATTTCTTACATGATGGAGGAGAAACTCTTCAATTCAATTCAATTCAATTTTATTTGTATAGCGCCAAATCATAATATACATTATCTCAAGGCACTTTACAGGGTAAGGTCAAGACCTTACTTTGTTACAGAAAAAACCCAACAGTTCCCACAACGAGCAAGCGCTTGGCGACAGGGGGGAGGAAAAACTCCCTTTTAACAGGAAGAAACCTCCAACAGAACCGGGCTCAGGGTGGGCGGCCGTCTACCTCGACCGGTTGGGTTTAGGAGAAGATAGAAAGAGGGGGAGGGGGAGGAGAGGGGAGAGAAGAGAGAGAGACCAGGAACAGCTGTGTTGGTAATGGTGTTATCAATAATAATGACAGGTAACAGTAGTTAATAGTAAAGATGAGTAGTGGTGGATCTGGATCCTGCTGCTCCCGAGGCAGAGATACCTGCAGAATGAGGACAGAGAGAAGGAGAGAGAGGAGAAGCACAAACTACGGGAGAGAAAAAATACAAAGTTAATGGCATGAAGTCATCGAGAGAGAGAGGGGGAGAGAGACAGAAATAGAGAGAGAGCGCCCAGTGAATCATGGGAATCCCCCAGCAGTCTAGCTCTATAGCAGCATAGCTAAGGGATGGGTCAGGACATACCCGAGCCAGCCCTAACTATAAGCTTTACTAAACAAGACCGTTTTAAGCCTGATCTTAAAGGTAGAGAGGGTGTCTGCCTCCCGAACCCACACTGGGAGCTGGTTCCACAGGAGAGGAGCCTGATAGCTGAAGGCTCTGCCCCCCATTCTACTCTTACAAACTCTGGGAACCACAAGTTGACCTGCATTTAGAGAGTGAAGTATCCTATTGGGAAAATAGGGAACTATAAGCTCTCCAAGGTACGATGGTGCTTGACCATTAATGGCTTTGTAGGTGAGGAGGAGGATTTTAAATTCTATCCTGGATTTTACAGGGAGCCAATGCAGAGAGGCTAACACAGGAGAGATGTGATCCCGTTTCCTAGTTCCTGTCAGTACTCGTGCTGCCGCATTCTGGATCAATTGGAGGCTTTTTACTGAATTTTTGGGACATCCTGACAATAAAGAGTTACAGTAGTCCAGTCTTGAGGTAACAATTGCATGAACTAGTTTTTCAGCATCCTTTAGACACAGAATGGGTCTGATTTTAGCAATATTGCGCAGGTGGAAGAAGGCTGTCCTAGAGACTTGCTTTATATGTGAAGTAAAGGACAGGTCCTGGTCAAAAATAACACCAAGGTTTCTGACTGTAGCACTGGAGGCCAAGGTGATGTCATCCAGAGTCAGTATATTATCCCATAGTGTATCTCTGAGGTGTTTTGGGCCAATTACAATAACTTCAGTTTTGTCTGAATTTAAGAGTAAGAAATTACTGGTCATCCAGATTTTTATGTCCTTAAGACAGACCTGAAGCTTGGCTACCTGGTTAGTCTCACCTGGCTTCATGGATAAGTACAGCTGGGTGTCATCTGCGTAACAATGGAAATTTATCTGGTGCCTCCTAATAATGTTTCCCAGAGGGAGCATATATAGACTGAAGAGCATTGGTCCTAGCACAGAACCTTGTGGAACTCCATGACTAACTTCTGTGATGATAGAGGAGTCATTATTAACATGAACAAACTGGAGTCTATCTGACAGATATGACTTAAACCAGCTTAGTGCGGTTCCTTTGATGCCGACCATATGTTCTAGTCTCTGTAATAAAATCTTATGATCGATGGTGATTGATTTACTCCTATCTGGGGCAATAGACTATTCAGACCTGGTAGATTGGATGGGGGATTCAAATTATGGGCAGAGAAAGGAATTGGGACGGTTTCGGACCTTTATTTTGAAGGTACCCTTCTCAGGTTTGATCAACTTTGTCATAAGTACAGAGTTCCTCAAAAACATTTTTTCAAATATTTGCAATAAAGAAAGTTTAATAGCATCAAAACATAAGACATTCATGGCCACACCCCCGCTATCGATTATTGAGGAAACAGTGATTAATAATTTGAATGGTAAAAAACACATATCTAGATTCTATAACCTTTTAGCGGAGTACTCAACAGAATCAGCATCAGATAAATTAAATGCTCGGAGAGCAGACACACAAGAAGATATTAGTGAAGAAGATTGGAGAAAAGCATGTTTAAAAGCACAAAATAATTCAATTAACACAAGCTTAAAATTGATTCAGTATAAGTGGTTAATGAGAGTTTATATAACCCCTGCAAAACTTCACCATATCTCCCCAAACATACCTGATGTTTGTGTTAAATGTGTGACTGAAAAGGGAACTCTGATTCACTGGCTATGGGAATGCTCTAAGATTTTGGTATTTTGGGAAAATGTAGTTAAATGTTTATCATGGATGGTTAAGTGTAACATTCCTTTGACATCAACAGTCTGTATACTTGGAATATACCTGAAGGATTCCATCAGAACAAAGAAGCAATCAAAAATGATCGAGTTCGGACTTCTCCATGCAAGGAGAGTGATTGCACTATATTGGAAAAATGTAGAACCACCATCAATGGCAATATGGAAAGAAGGAGTTGATGACTTGTCTTGGATTGGAGAGACTGACATACATTGTTAAAAGTAAACAGGAGGAGTTTGCTTGGATTTGGGACTCATTTATGTCATTCTTGACCAAGGAAACAGATAACACTGACTGAACAACAGGTTATGAAATGATCCTGCCTTTTATTATATTTTTAATTTATTTTACTTATTTAATTTTATTTATTTGTTCATTTATTTTTTGCTCCATCTTAGTATTATTTATTCTAGTATTTATTTTACATTTGTTTGATGTCTGTTGTCATTGTCCATTTTATTCATTTCCTTTCTTTGTCTGTGTGAATGAGTGACTGTTCGAGGGGATATAAATGAAAATGTTTGTACATTTGACATAATGTTTGATATGCACTTAATAAAAAATATTGTTAAAAAAAAAAAAACACAAATTGGCCACAAAATCCTCCACACTCAATCTAAAGGCCCTGTTAGATACCTCTGAGCAAACTGTATCCTAAAAGTAGCTGTTGTACTAGCCAGGTGGACGAGGCCCTGCCCCCCCTCATCTCTGGATAAAAACAGACCTGACTGTGGCACCCAATGGAAATGACCCCAGAAAAAGTTGACCATTTTTGCTTGCATCTGAGCCAACAGACCTGATGGTGGATCTGCACAGGCCAGCTGGTGCCACAGCAGAGAAGCTACAAGATTATTTAAAACCAACACTCTTCCTCTGTAAGACATCTTGGGGGGGGGGGGGGGCTAGTTTGCCTTCTACTTTTTCAATAATATTTTCCCAATTTTTCTTCACCACACTTTCATTTCCAAGATAGATGCTGAGGTATTTGAGGCCGTCTTTCTTCCAGGTCAGGCTCTGAGGGAGAATGAGGGGCCTTCATGCCACTCACTAACAGCAAGGGCCTCACTCATTCCCCAGTTAATTCTCGTAGCCGACACAACAGAAAACCTATCAGGAATGTTGGCTGCTGTGTCAACATCATGCTGATCTTTTATAAAAACAATGATATCATCAACATAAGCAGATAAAACCACATTACTATTAAAACCAGGTAAAAATAGACCTTGAACACTTGAACGTATATTGTGAAGGAAGGGTTCCAGGGAGACAGAGCGCAGACTTGTCAGACACCTCTATGCACCCTAAAAGGAGCATACAAGCTACCATTAATCTCAAACACACTCTCAATGTCACTGTCCAGCACCAGGTTGCCTTTTTTTGGCAGGAGGGTGATGACGGCCCTCCAGCAGGACAGAGGCAATGAACCTGTGGTGGGGCTCTCGTTTAATACATCCAGACCTTTGGCAGTACAACACAGAAGTCTGAATAGTTCTCCAGAGGGAGCATCCACCTCAGTGATGTCTTGGACTTGGGACCAGACCAGTATACCTTGTACTTTAGTGTTCAGCAGGTCGGCTAAAGCCATCCTTTTAGTTTTGTGGATTTCAATACATCCTTGATTTCCTGTGGACTCATTCAGATGTTCCAGTTCTACAATCTCAGTCTCCAGATCTCTGATAGATCTGGTGATGTGACAAGTGACACTGAGTGTGTGCTGCTGACACAACAGTTTAATCTGAGTTTTACAATAGTCCCCCCACTGCCTTAGACAGGTAAACTCACTCTTCCTCTGTCTAAAACTAGTCCATAAATAACTAAGAGCTTCTCTAAAACTTTGGTCAACAGCTAAAGCTGAATTAAAATGCCAGTAGGTGCTTTTAGGTAAAATATTTATAATAAAAACGCTGCATAAAACCAAAGAATGATCTGTAAAACCCACTGGCAAAATCTTACATGTTTTAAAAACACTAAGATGGTGTTTAAAACAATAAAAATGGTCAAGACAAGCTAAAGATATCCTGTCATCTCTAATGTGGGACCATGTGTACTGTCTGCAGCTTGTGTGCAACTTTCTCCACATGTTCATCAGGCCATGGGAGGAGACCAGCTGCTTCAGAGCCCACTGAGAGGCTGGATGAGGTTCTACATGATTTCCATCTAAAAACTCATTTTCAGTACAGTTAAAATCCCTGCCTAAAAACAAATAGTCAGTTGACGCACAATCTTTTAATTTGTCATAATTTTTTTCAAAAAAGAGTTTCCACTCTGCACCATCATTGGGAGCATATAAATTAATAAAAACAACAGTAAAATGATCAAAGCCAGCTTTGACACCTCCCCTGAATGACATGCTCCACATTCAGTAATGTTGGAGTAAAACAGGATGCCCACCCCTGCACTGATTGCAGTGCCATGGCTTAAAATCACTTCCCCTTCCCATTCTCTGTGCCAGGTGCTTTTATTAGTACTGTCACTGTGTAAAAATACAATGTCTATCTTTTTGAGTCTCACTGCTTCAAACACAACAGCCCTTTTTTAAATTTCTCTGGCCCCATTGAAATTTAAACTCCCAACTGTAAAAGTGTCCATAAAAGGTGAGAGATTTAAAACAGTATAAAAAACAGTTAATAAACCAAATAAAATATAAAGCAGTGCCATTCCCATCATCATTAACAGATTTCTTTTTTTAACTTTAAGAATCAGTTTCTTTAGTCTTAACATGTCTTGATCAGTAAAATCAGATTCAACTTTATTTCTGACGTGACGTCTGGCTGTGGTGTAAACCATGTATTTATCAGGAAAATAATGATTCACACCTTTCATATTTTTGATTTCCTGTAGAAAAGTTTTTAACATTTTTCTTCCTGACTGACTGATTTCTGTGTGTGATACAGATCACTGTCATCAGAGACAAAGGGTTAGGGTTAGACAGGGAGAGCGAGAGAGAGAGAGAGAGACAGAGAGAGAGAGCTCAATGCATCATGGGAATCCCCCAGCAGTCTAGCTCAATAGCAGCATCACTAAGGGATGGTTCAGGCTCACATTCTCAGCACAGTGGTACAGACTGGTCTACCCAAACAATTTTTAACATTTGGTTTAGAAAATATTACAGACTTGTAAAAAAAAAACAAAAAACAAAAAACACACTATACTGGCCCACACCCTCCAAAACAGCCAAAAATCAAAGATATTCAATGTACTATAATGAAAAAAGAAGGAAACAAAGAAGATTAACTTTAATTAAGCAATTGTCAAAATAATAATTTTGTGTGGCCTGATCAATCATTTGATTATACAGTGACTTCAGTAATGAGGATTCAGCTGGATTTTATCCAGGAAACGTTTTCTGCTTCAGTCAACACAAACACAGAAACTGTTCCTGAGTGAACTGGACTTCATGTAACACAATGTTCAACACAGGATCCAACACACTCATCAACAAAAGGATCAAATACAAGGTGGCAGTGGTGACATTGTGGGTCTTCCTCCTCCTCCTCCTCCTCTCTGATCGTTAAGACTTTGATGCACAGTGTACAGTGTAAGTGAAGTAAAGTAGTGGTACAGTAAAAGCACAGTCAGACTCAGTCTGAAGTGAGGTGAGTTGAGGTGAACAAGTGAAGTAAAGTGAGATGTCCAATCAGGGGGCATGATTCAGTCTGACATCCTCTCTCTCCTCATTTATCCTCAAACACACATTTCTCTTTTCACAGGTTTGACACTTTAAATCCTTAAAGATTCGCTTGTCAGAGCATCTTCACGGTGATGGAGGACGTGTACCGCATCACCATAACAGAGAGAGAGAGAGAGAGAGAGAGAGAGAGAGAGAGAGAGAGATACCATCTCTTTGATCTGTAATCTCTCTCTGTCCTCCTAACTGATGGGTTTTTCTTCTGTTGTTGATTGTCAGCTACTACCAGTGATGAGGTCAGATCAGGATCGACAGGATGTTGACCTGCAGGGACTAAGATTTGTGACAGCTGACAAACACAACCTGAGATTAACTCACAGATCAAACATTAAACTGTCGGAGTCTCATGCTAACAGAGACAACCAGGACCCTAGGTGCCCAAAGACATCTGAACTCAACTGAACTTACCTGAGGACAGAGAGTCACCATGAGTTGTATCATTTTAAGGAGAGTTTCATTATTCAATGATTGGACAATATTCCTGTGCTCTGAGCAGCCACAGCTCAGCATCATCTCCAGCTCTGAGGATGGTGCTTGGCTCAAGGGTCATGGCAGAACTGATCCTGATGACTGACAGCACCTACAGCATTTATTTCATAAAACAGTCCAACATCCTGGTAGCCAACTGTTTTAAGATGCATTTACCATAAAGTAAAACTAATTTAGTCTTAAATCTCCATACAGTCTAAAGGTAGATGTGTTTGTGATTATAAAGCAGGTTCTATATTAATACTGTGAAAGTATCAAAGCCTCAGTCCACAGAGAAATGCACACAGCCTGTATTCAGAAACTGAGCCTTAAAACTAGCTGTCAGGACTTCTGGAACTTTGTGATATCACAACAAAGCAGTCACCACTCTCAGCCACACCCCAAGCCCCATCCACCTGGACCCACCATGCAACCTTTTAGGATTTGGTTTCTCTGAGTGCTTACCTGAAATCTGCTATATTTTATTGGATCACTCAGAAAAAAGTCAACCAATCAGAAGAGAGGATCAGAGCCTCTTTTCTGATTGGCTCACTGACCTGTTGTTACTAGAGCTCCAGAGAGATGCAAGAGAGAGGAGATGTAAAACTTCACTGACATGGTTTTTGGTTCTTAAAACCACAAATATATCTTCTGATGGAGATCAACACTTCAGATAAAACACAGGAGAGGATAAGACATGGACCTTTAAAGTGACATAATAAAGTGTGTCTTTGAAGCTTCAGAGACTCCAACATTATAATGCAGAACATTAGAAAAACAGGTCTGTTTTATTTCTACAGCACTATTATTATGATTATTATTATTATTATGATTATTATTATTATTATTATCATCATCATCATCATAGGAAGAAAAAAAAGCATATAGACATGTCAGTGGATGTAAATAACTCCCCTCCAAAAGTATCATTTGATACAATGAAACCTAAAACACACAGAAAAAAATACCCTAAATAACATTAAAACAAATCTACAAAAAAAAAACAAAAAACTGAGCACCAGAGAACAACAGCATCACATCAGACATCAGTTTCTCGCTGTCTGAAAACACCACACTGATCTTTAATCACTGAGTAACCTTCAGAAATCCAACTAATGCTGACTGCAGAGCTGTGGAAACCCCCCCCACTTTAGAAACAGTCACAGAGGGGGAAGTTGGTGGAGTGGAAACAGAGAGATGACTGACAGCTGAGATGATGAAACTGTTATGAAACTGAATTCAAACACTCAGATCAAATCTAAATGTGTTCAGGCTGCTTGAAGAGATGTGCACTGTTGTCCCACTCACAGAACAATAAATTGTCATTGGCCTCTGTGAACCACATATCTCCAAATGTCCTGGTTTTAGATTTGTGACAACGCAGTTTTCAGATAATCCAGTGCCTTTTAAAATGATCAGTGAATGAAGGAACTCCTTTGGTTTATTTACAAGATTTAAATAATCACTAACATACATGGTTTAGTTGTACAGTGAACAAATATTATACCAAACAGAGAAAGAAAAAGATACCTTAAAATGTACAAACCTTGATACAATCAGAGCAAAAGATAGACATTTTTAACTGTAAACAAATTTCTACAGGCCCCTTGTAAAATAACTTTTACTGGCAACACCACTTTAAAGTTAACTGATTTAAATATATAACATCAGTGGTTTTTTTTTTTTTTTACAGATCCTTATCTCCATGGAACCAAAGTGAAGAATACTATAGAAGGAAGTCAGTAATGAAATAACCTGAAATTACACAGTGTTTGTTTCTATGTAGATGATGTACTCATTTATATATCTTATCCCTGGCACTCACTAATACACTCAGTTTCATTAGTGCATCTTCTGAAGCACTGAGAGAGATTGAAAGTTGAGGTTTTAACTGTAATCTAAGTAACCTAAAGTCTTTGTGTAATTAATTAAATCACAGTCTAAGAGATGAGACATCTCAGAACTATGGTCCTTTATTTGCTTATGATACTTCAAGTTAGTATAGTACCTCTATATTCTCTGAAGGTCAGGGCAGAGCTCATTAATCAGTTATTATCTCAATAACTTGTTGCCAGGGAGGGTACAAACTTGAGTTTTTTTCAGGCAACTGTCAAGCTTTCTATTGAACAATTTTCAGCCACTGATGAAGTGTCTATGGCTGGGACATATCGCTATCAATTCATCACCCAAGCCTACCCTGACAGTATGTTTATATTTATTGATTGAATGATCAGTGAAATTATCAGAGTTGGAAGAAGACCAAACATGAAGCTCAGCGTATTTTTCATTCAGACTGAAATGTTTTCTCTGAAATTTGTATTCATTTTCTAAAATTTCACTTTAAATCATTTTTGTTTGTCTTCAGTCAAATTGATGAAAGAATAAAATGTTTCTGTTTTAGTTTTTTTTGTGTCTCTTTAATGATAAAAATGCATGATGACTTTAAGCCTGAAGCTTCGTTCAGTTTAATATCCACAGAAACAAAAGAGGTCATCATGATTAACATCACAGTTTTAGTCTCAGGACAAAACACTGTGTTTATGACCCATGTGATGGAGCTGCCTCAGTCTTTAATTAGTGAAAATAGATGTTGCTGTTGGAGTCTGTTGTCAGGCTTACAGTTTATTCAGGGATTTAAAGGGATGCGTTTTAATTTGGTATTGTCACACTGAAGGTGTATATTGTTCTGAAAAGTTGATTTTATTCTAACAACACATTTTCAGGAGCAAATCAGAAAGGGAGCCAACACAAAACACAGTTCTCCAACAAACACGTAAAAGTTTGGGTAAATAGGCTAAAAGTTCTCTGTTGGTTGGTGAAATGTTGCTCTCCAGAAACAAATTACACCCCCAGACACCAGGAAGGCTCTATTATTCATTATTGATTATCTGGTCTTTGATTGATCATTTATTCTGTTTTGTTTGTCCTCGGATCCACTCTGACATGTTCTAACTTTGTTCTCCCCCTGGTTCTCCTGCTGGTTCTCCTGCTTGCTGGTTTTCCGCCTGGGTGGTTCTCCTCCTGGGTGGTTCTCCCCATGGTTTGTTGTCCTGGTTCTAATTCCTGTTTCTATGTAGAACCGGTTCCACCTACAGATGATGACGGGGATTCCAGAGTCTGGTCTCTCTGATCTGTTGCTGACAGTTCTGCAGCGGTCCGGTTGGAGGGAGGGTACTGTAGTTCTGTGTCAGGGCTGGGAGGAATCTCGAGGTCTCTTGCAGCTCCTGGAGGGTCAGAGCGGTGCATCATGGGACAGTGGGAGTGGAATCACTTGGCACCCGCGGGCCATTCTGAACCTGACACGGTCATCCCACGATGACACACAGATCCACGACTTCCTTTCCCAACACTTCAGACGGAACCAGCCCCCGCCAGCATCAGCGCTGCTGTTTGGGACTGACCTGCAGTGTACAGCAGCAGTGCTGCGCAGCGCCCAGGACCTGGGCCTCACCTCACCTATGGTGCACTGGGTGCTGGGTCAGCCGCTCAACCCCGACGCATTGCATGCCATTGGGCTGCCACTTGGCCTGCTGGCCTATGGACAGGTGGACAGGAAACCGCTTGATTTTTATGTCAGTGACGCTCTGCAGCTTGTCACCAGGGCCGTTGCCGAAGCAACTGTGATGAGACCGGACCTGGCCCTGATTCAGAACATGGTGAACTGCTACGACAAACACGAGGTGCTGTCATCAGGACAGTACCTGTCCAGGTAAATCACCTTGTTTAAGTATTTTATGTTTTTATTAGACAGCAGACATGGTTCAGTTAGCACCAGGTCTGGCTTAACTCCTCAGAAACTTCCTGTTGGGCAACAAATGTAGACTAAAACAGCACCTTAAAACCTTAGTCGACCTTAAGAATGACAACCTTAAGATGTGTTAGGTGGCAAAATGCATACAAAGGTATGGTAAAGATGCAGGTGTGAGTAGATATAAGTTTTAGCACCATGAAGTACTTACTGTCTATGAGTCTTCTTCATTGAGTATGCTGAGTTCTCATCCTTTTGTAAAGACAACTGTCACCGGCATATGAAAATAAATTTTCAGTACAAAAAGGTCTTAAATCATTCACATGGAATAAAAACAGTAGAGGATCCAGGATATTGCCCTGTGGAGCTCCTCATTTCACAGACAAAATGCTAATGCACACAGAGTCACTACCGGCAGCTTCCTGTCAGACTGTGATCCACAGTCTCAAACAGTATCTAAAGGCCAGTTCATATTATTCCACATACTTCCCATGTGCGTTCAACGCCTCATGTAGGCTCTTAAAGGAACAGTTTAACAAGTAAGAATATACACTGTTTTATGGTTAATGGCAGGTTCCAGACTAAAGAGGTCATCTTTAAATGTATCATATGTACACTTTAGGTGAAAAAAGTGATATAAAATGTTAATCAGCAAACCTTAGAGATGCTAGTAGGTAGATTTGGTTACATTTGGAGTCAGGCAGGCTGAGTTAATTTAACTGTTTCCCCCATTTCCAGTCTTTGTGCTAAGATATCCTCATGAAGCTGTGAGTGAACCACTTTTTTCTTGGTATAACCAATCCAAAAACAAATTACTCAGATCTCTTGTACTACTTTCTTATTTTCAGGGAAAACTTCAAGAGAAAGTTTAAAATGTCATTTCATGTGTTTATAAATATTAGCTGTCATTTCTCTTTCCAAGTGTCTCAGGTCTAAATATTTTTCCTGTCTGTTCTGTCCTGTAGCCAGTTACAAACCAGTTCAGACCAGTTATAATGAGTTTAATTCAAGCCTCAGGTCTCTTCTGTTCTTTGTCATGAACTGATGTTTTGTCACTTTTTATTTATGATGTCCATTATATATTATATTTATGCTGTTATCTGTTATGTGCTCATAACAGATTAACACATTTAGTGACAGTGAAATATTTACATTTTTTTCTTTTTTTTTGGTACAAATGGGTTTCAATACTTTTCCAACCAGTGGCTATTTAATGTTAATTATTTTCTTGTAACCGAGTGTTAGAAGAAACATGGAGGAAAATTTCACAACTGCTGCGAGCAGCGCAAGAAGAAGTCAGGGGATAGGACCCAAATATAGACACCAGAGGCAAAGATCAAGTAGTTCAGTGATTTTATTTACACCATGGGGTACAAAAGCTCAGGCCAGTCAGGAGCAGGCAGGAATCCAAAGTTCAAAAAACAGGGCAAAGCGCAGGTAAAGCGAGAAAGCCAGAATGCTGGCTTGGACAGCTGACTCAGGAACAGTTGAACCGACCCAAACCTTACCATCAGCCAACCCATTAGCCAACTGGGAAGCAAGCAGTTTGTTAGGTTCCCTATAAGGTTAGGACCCCGGAGCAGAGACGCACAGAGACAAGAGAGTGGGAACTGAAGACTTCTTTAATAATACTAGCCAAAAACAGTCCAGCAAGCAGGCAAAGGAAGCAGGAGGCTGGCTGGCAGGAGAATGGCAGAGACACAGAGCGATGGAGAACCTGGAGACTGGGTAGCCAGGGAACAGCATGCCGGGAGAGAGCATGGAAGAATCTGGCACTGAGTGAGTGATGAACCGGGGGTTTTAAACTGGCTTAATGAGTGATGGGCTGCAGGTGGGTCAGGCTGCCAGTGCTGCACCACGCCCCTGCCACACACAAGCTCTGCAGGGAAAACAAAAGGGAGGGGGAACAGAAAGAACAAAAAGTGCAACAACCAAAACATACAACTCAAAACCGTAACACAGTTGGTCAGCAGAATATGGAATAGGCTGGTCGCTAGCTGACTCAGAGACAGATTGACAGGGAATCATGTGTGTTTAGGACATCCTTAATTCATTTAGGTAAAGAATTCCTCAGCCAAGGCTGAAAGGACGCTTCCCTGTGTGCCACAGTCAGAGCAGACTCCTTATTAGGGGCCCTTTTCCAATCACTATAAATACACAGGAGGCTTAATCATAAAGTTCATCTGCCAGTAGTGTCTGTTGGGTCCATCTTTGACCAGAATATACTGTCAGAAATTGACAGTAGAGTAATAACAACACTGGGGATATGGGTTTATGGAATGGTGATGAAGTACAAAAAGGCAAAATCCAGTCAGCAACAAACAGGAATCCAAAGTCCAATAAACAAGCAAAAAGGTGAAATACCAGGTAAAACAGGAAGAAACAAGGAACCAAGACATCACACATACAACAACATAACATAACATTCTGGTAAAGAATGCTGGAGGTCCACTGGTATAAGTGGAGAATGGCTGAATAGGGAGGTGCAGATGGGGAAACTACAGGGCTGATGAGAGGTGGGAACAATTGTGTGGATTGATGGGGCAGCCAAGTGAAAGAGGAAGCCTGAGGACATCTGGTGGACAGCTAGAGGAGTCAGGTCTGAAGAGATGAAGGGAAGAACATGGCCTGGATGAAGTGAGAGGTGTCTGGATACAGAGAAAGGGAACGAGATGGGGGCCAAGATAAGATCCTTTGTCACTGTACAAAAAAACATACAATGAAATTCATGTGACCTTGAGCACTGGACTCAAATATAAAAAAATGGATAGTAACATAAATAAATAAGTATAAGTAAATGTTTTAATTTCACTCATTCAATTTGTGCCATAATGGAATATTGAACATTAAAATTGTGATGTGTTTGAGGGTTTACTGTCAGTTCAGAGTTCATTATGGTGATGGCTTTTGGATAGTAACTGTTCATAAGTCTTGTCATGCATGTTTTAATGGACCTGTAGCATTTTCAGGAGGGCAGCAGTTCAAACAGGTGATGGGCAGGGGGGATGAATCTTTTAGTATGTTGTGTGTTTTCTGCAGGCAACGGGAGGTGAAGATGTTGTTTAGTGCAGGTAGCTGTTGGTGTATGATGTTCTGTGCAGACTTTTATATATATATATATATATATATATACACGTTTGCAATACTTTAAAGGGCACTGAAGAGCAGACTTTGACAGAAAATCCATTTGGGTGACTCCTCCATTCTCACTTCTCAAGGAGGAGTTAAGACTGGAGGTGACTGCAGTGAAGGAAGAGAGCACACAAACACATGTATTAATATTACTGAATATTCATAAATACAGTCTCTCCATGTGTGTTTTGGTCTTTTCTGTGTGTAAATATAAACATGTTGGAGGCTTAATATTTTATGCATGCAGACATTTATTAGAGCCTAAAGCTCCCTCTCTGTGCATATCTCCCTCCAGCTGTTTCATCACATCATTAGAGTCACAATAGAAACAGTGAATGATAATAAGACAATAAAAACATCCTGCTTAGATAATAACATTTAGTAAAACCACTTATTAGAATAACCATTTTCAGATTCAGGTTTATTGTCATATATATATATATATATATATATATATATATATATATAAAGAGAGAGAGAGAGAGAGAGAGAGACGGTGAAATTAAATGTTGTTCCTTGTGGACCTCAGTGCAACACAGATCAGACATACAAATAGCACTTGGTCTGAAGAATGCATGTTCTGACATAAGCAGCAACAACTTGGATCTAAACTTTTCTTGTGGAAAATTTCATGCAGGTCTTTAAATCAAAACAACTGAAGCTGCTATACAGCTCCCTCAGGTAGACTGCTACAGCAACTGCAGTGAATTCCCTAGGCAGATAGTGGTGAGCTACAGGAAACAATGCAAGCTGAAACACTGAGCTGAAACACTAAACTGAAACAATGAGCTGAAACACTGAGCTAAAACACTGAGCTGAAACACTGAGCTGAAACAATGATCTAAAACACTGTGAGCTGAAACACCGTGCTGAAACAATGAGCTGAAACACTGTGAGCTGAAACAATGAGCTGAAACTCTGAGGGGGAAAAAAAGGTTTAACTGCTGCACTGTTTCCTGACAGAAAAAGATCCCTAACCCTAAACACATTCACAGTAAATGAAATTAAACCAGACTGAGAGATAAAAACCTCAGAGGACAGGTTATCTGCTGCAAAGAAAAACAAAACAAAAGAAAGAGAACATAAAGAGAAACATTCCCAACCACTTTCAAACCAGCTCAGGTAATTCCTCTGCTCAAAAAATCCTCACTTGACCCTGCTCATGTGGAGAACTATTGACCTGTCTCACTACTTCCATTCTTATCTAAGTGTATAGAAAGGGTGGTATTTAAGCAGGTCTCTGAATTCTTGTCAAGGAACAATCTTGATCCAAACCAGTCTGGCTTTAGGATTGGCCATTCCACTGAAACGGCCTTGTTGCCTATGACAGAAGCCCTAAGGGCTGCAGGTCAGTCCTCAGTTCTTATCTTGATCTCTCAGCAGCCTTTGATACAGTGAACCACCACATCTTGCTATCCAGATCATTCAGAAAGTCTTCAAACCCTGTTACTGTTTTCACATTTTATGTTGGAATTTATGCAAACATCAATCAAAAATAATTTTCCCTCATCAGTCTACACTCAGTACCACATAATGGTAAAGCAAAAACTATTTTAGAAATTTTAGAAATAAAAATTAAAAACTAAAATACCATATCAACATAAGTATGATACTTGAAGTTTATCTCAAGTTCCTCCATTTCTCTGGATCTGCATCTCTGAGATGTTTCTACACCTGGACTGGAGTCCACCTGTGGTAAATCAGGTTATTGGACACACACCAGTCTATATCAGTTCTCATGGCTGATGATGCAGACCAGAGCAGAAACTATGATGAGGAAGAAGCTGCTGCAGAGCTCAGAGAAAGGATTGTGTTGACGCTCAAAAAAATGTCTGTTGCACTGAAGGTTCCCAAGAGCACAGTGACCTCCATCATTCTTAACTGGAAGACATTAGGAAAAACAGGACTCTTCTTAAAGAACTAACTAAACAATCAGGGAGAAAGGTCTTGGTAAGAGAGATCAAGCACCTCATTGACACTCTGGCAGAGCTCCAGAGATCCTGTGTAGAGATGGAGAACTTCCAGAAGAAGCAGTACACCTGTAGAAGCTTTTTGAGGATGCTGCCAAACTCCTTCAGTCTCCTCAGGAAATTTGGTGTCTGTGTACAGTGATCAGGAGACATCATGAGGATCTCAAAGCTGTTAACCCTTTCAGCCTCTACTTCACCAATGTACTGGAAGACTCACATATAAATGATTCACTTATAAAGTTAACATTGCATGTTATTGAAAGGTGACAGTAAAAAGACATGTTTTAATACAACTTTAAAAGAAATAAAGACTGAGCAGCTCTCAGGTCCTCAGAAACCTAAGGAGCATAATAACTAAAGACTTCTTCACCAGAAGCAATGAAGACCAGAGAGAAAGACAGATCTGGTTTTGACAGGCAATATTTTTTTTTAATCCAAATTTCTTGTCATTTTGCTCTTAGCACCAAAATCTATATCTTCTTCCTTTTTCTTTTTATTAGAAGTAAAAATTGACAACCAGTCTCTGGTGTTTATATTTAGTGACGCTGAGGTCATTCATGGGAAATATCTGGCTGTTTATTATATAGATAATGAACATTGTGTTTATGTTTGATGCGTCTGAGAGGCAGAGTATAAAATTCAAACTAAAGGGCCAGATCTGATCTCTCGATATGATATGTTGACTATTTTGGAGACAAATTTTAATAGAGTCACATAGATAACCTTCTATTTAGAAAATCTGTTTAAAATGTGACAGGATTTGATATTATTTATTTAGGCTGCCACTATCATCATCATTATCAGCAGGCCTATGTGTCCTTATTGTGTGTGTACCTTATTACACATGTATTTTTTTTTGTCCTGAAGGTTTCTGTTCAACACATCTTTCTCTGGTCTGACGGGTCCCGTCCGAGTCCACCAGAACCAGTCTCAGGTCCTCACTTTGAAAAGGTTTCACATCTGGAGCCTGCGGCAGGACGCTTTAGGTCAACCAACCTGGGTGACAGTGGGCAGCTGGGAGGGCAGCCAGCTGAAGGTGGAAGACCAGGGAATCTGGCAGGGACCCAAACTTCGGCACAGGACGGAAGGGATGGGTGGGAGGACCAGGGGTCGTTGGAGGGCGGGGATGCCGGTGGCAGGGAGTAGAGTCCGGGTGGTAACTCTGGTGGAACATCCATTTGTGTTCACGCGGGATGTAGATGATGAGGGAAGCTGCCCGGCCGGTCAGTTCTGCCTGGATGCTGGGACCAACAACTCAGAGACTCTGGAGAGGTTCTTCAGGGAGGTGTCAGCTGGGAATGGCAGCTTCCTGCCTCCACAATACAGCAAGTGTTGCTATGGATACTGCATTGACCTACTGGAGAAGCTGGCTGAGGACCTGGGCTTTGAGTTTGACCTTTACATTGTTGGAGATGGAAAGTATGGCGCATGGAAAGGGGGCCGCTGGACCGGCCTGGTGGGGGATCTTCTGAATGGACTGGCAGAGATGGCTGTTACCTCCTTCAGTATCAATTCAGCTCGGAGTCAGGTGATCGACTTCACTTCACCCTTCTTCTCCACTAGCCTGGGCATACTGGTGCGAAGTAAGGACACGGCAGCTCCCATTGGAGCCTTCATGTGGCCCCTGCATTGGTCTATGTGGGTGGGCATCTTCCTCGCGCTGCACATCACGGCACTCTTCCTCACATTGTATGAGTGGAAGAGTCCATTTGGCATGACACCTCACGGACGCAACAGGATGAGAGTGTTCTCATACTCGTCAGCTCTGAACCTGTGCTATGCCATCTTGTTCGGACGAACTGTCTCTTCCAAGACCCCAAAGTGCTGGACAGGTCGGTTCCTGATGAACCTGTGGGCCATCTTTTGCCTGCTGGTGCTGTCCAGCTACACCGCCAACCTCGCTGCTGTCATGGTGGGAGAAAAGACCTTTGAGGAGGTCACAGGGATCCACGACACCAAGGTAAGATTAAGTATTTTTTGATATTCTTTAGATTTCATCTTTTTGTTTTCCATAGCAGAACAAAAGTTTGATATTTCATAGAAACCAAACCTGTGTGAATCCTGACATCTACATGTGAACACAGGTGCAAACCTGTCCATCTGCTGTTGGCTGGTCTTTGGGACCTGGTGATGTCACCATCATCAAACAGCAGCCAAAAGCAGGTCTTATGGAGCTGGATAGAAATGTGTCTGCAGTGTTTCCACCACAATAATGGTTGGAGCTGGTGGTAAGAGTTTCACAGCCCTGGAACCAGGTCAATGTCAAAGCTGTTCCTGTGTTTTCTGCCTGATGTTAATGATCATCATTTTTAAAATGTTCATCTTTCGACAGTGGAGAAGAGGCAGTAAATAAGAAGAGAGAGAAACATGGATGATGATGTTCCTCTTGGCTACCAAGATGGAGTTAGAGCTGCAAACTCATTATTCATTCACTGTCTTCTGTCATGAAATAACTGTAGATTAAATTTGTTCTGTGGATCACCTGCTTCCCCCTAATTACACTTTTAATTTTAGCAGCAGATTTAAGTATGAAAGACTTCTCAGAGTGTGTATACGGTTGGGGGTGCTGGGAGCTGGGGGAGGGGTTTAACTGGATGTTCATCTGTGTGTGATTAGATTTTTATTTTTAATGTGCACAGACTCAGAGTGCAGCTCTGATCTGCTGCAGGTGTTCAGCAAACACTGAGATGTTAGAATGTTGACTGTGAAATAGTTAAATATGTTGTTTCAATGTTCAGCAGGCCTTTCTGTCTAGGTTTAAGTTTACATAAGCTATATATCTATATGGGCTCTCATCTGGTCCAACCAACATCCTGGTCTCGCGTGGACCTCTGTGAAACATTTTGTCATTTTCAAGATAATCCTGATAATCAATAAATATATCAGTCAAAATTCAGTGAGATAGAATTGATGATGCACACAGACTCAGGTATTTACATATTAAACATTTACTTTAGTTAACTGCTCCTTATCAGCATGAAGTGTAGATGTGTAGCATCTTCTTGGTTAACACTTCATAACACTTCATAAATATCTTGTCTGAAATAAAAAACACACTGATAACAGTCTCTGCAATTCAATGAAATCATGAAATTCACTAATAAAACTTTTGTTTTATTAATTATTGAGCTCACATCACCGCTAAATGCTGCTAAATGTTTCTATTTGGGAAGGACATCAGCTGACAACTGTTGGGGCACAGGTAGGAGCAATTTGGTTATTGGCTTATCATATTAATGATTATCAGTGATAATCACCAATATATATATAAATGTTTACTACAAGTAGTAACCTCGGGGCACCACCCTGTCACCAGGGACCAATGACCAAATTGATGGCTCAAAATACAGTCTCAGAAGGTTGGTTGAAGGGTAAATTCGAGCACTGACTGTTGTGAATCCAGCTGTTATCACAAATATAGTCACAACAATCACAGACAACGGCAAGTTAAATTATAATGGGATTTATTAATAAGAGTAATAATTATTCAACATAGCATCACTTAATATTAAACCGATTATAATTCAACTATAACTAAAACAAACATTGGTTACTAACTAGATGATTACAGGCAAAACACATATGTACAACCGTGTGTGTGTGTGCGTGTGTGTGTGTGTGTGTGTGTGTGTGTGTGAGAGAGAGAGAGAGAGAGAGAGAGAGAGGATGTGACGAGGTCACGTGAATGACGTGTCAGTAGGAACCAAGATGGTGGCAGAGTGAGGTACTCACTAGAGCCAAGATGGCGGCTGGCCGCAGAGCGTGAATGGCGTGAACACGAGAACAAGGGGAGGGGCCTTGAGCCTTACATGTATGATGCGGTCACCCTCTAGGGCCTGAATGTGAGAGAGGTGTAGATGAGGTGCGTGATTGGGAGGAAAGAGGGAGAATAGAGGTGAAGAGAGGAAAGAGTCCACAAGAGATCGTCACCACAGTTAATAATCACCACAATATCACTACACAATAACGGAGCCAGAGAACCGAGCTTGTCTGGTCGGATATTGGTCCTTTAACTAGTGATATTTGGCTTATTAAGCTGATCACAGTGAACGATCTAAACAACAGGATCTGCAGCACTTATAAGTCAGATAGCAACAATACAACACGCTACACTAACTGTGTCTCTGCCCAGTCATCAGCCTCTTACTGTGAGCGGCTCCGGTCCTCCGGAGTTAGAACAGAAAGTCTCTGGGTCTCCATAGCTCGGTCCTCGGCCGGAGCTCGGCCCTTGGCCGGGAGCTCGGCGGGTTGTGTCTCGCTCTCCTGGTGATGACAGTGATGAGTTCCTCGGCGGCAGCGGGAAGATCACAGATGAGGGACGGTGAACTTTGTTTGTCTTTAACAAAGTCGGCGCTCGTCCTCACAGGACGTGAAATCAGCTGATTGCACGTCAGGTCCAAAAAGAAAAGAGACACAGCAGTCTGTGCGCTCGGCCTGCGAGTTGGAGACTGTGACCTGGGCTTGAAGAAGTTCTGGAAAAAGGTCAGATGTTTGCAGATTGCTCCCTTTCAGCAGGAGAGAGCTGGAGGAGCTCTCTACTGTACCTGGTGCACGGGAATTAAGCGCAGGAGGAGGGTTATCACCTGAGTGACGTCACCGGGGATCCCTGCTGGGAATGCCTGGCCGCGGCCAATGCCGTTGCGGAGTTTTCTTTCAAACTCCAATTTTACACATAGGTGTGAATTGTGGGGTGGTTTTGGCTCCATAGCCTGGAGGGAAATGTAGTCCACTCCTTTGTTCTCCCCACGAGGCATGGCTTGAGGCACAGGCTTTGGAGGGCATGCAGGCCTCTCTTTTGTTCCCTTCAGGATGCATGGCTTGAGACTCAGGCTTTTGAGGAAATGTAGGCCTCTCCATTGTTCTCCTCAGAACTCATGGCTTGAGATCCCAACACAACAAAAAACAAAACACGTACTAAATATTTTCAGACCTTTATTAGATGTAGAGACACCATGTTACCAAGCCCAGCATCATTTACACTGATCTGTGATCTGTTCTCTCATTATTTCACTTTTCTGTGCATGTTATTATTTAACCTTAACCCTAACCCTGAGATCGGAGGCACAATATTATACTGACCTTCATTCTTCTTCTTCTTCCTCTCCTTCTTCTTCATTGGTGGTGTGTCAGCTGCACCACCCATCACAGGGTTTTCGTTTTGGGACAGTGAGGGAAAGCAGTGCTGAAGATTACATGAAGAAGAGTTTTCCAGAGATGCACGAGTACATGAAACGCTTCAATGAACCAACTACACCTGAAGGAGTTGCCACCCTCAAGTAAGAGGACAACACCACCTGGTAGTAGATCTGGCTGGATAATGTTTTAATGAGTGAGCAAGTGAGCGAGTGAGTGAATGAGTGAATCACTGAGTGACTGAGTGAGTGAGTGAGTGACTGACACTGAGTGAGTGAATGAGTCAGTGAGTCAGTGACTGAGTGAGTGATTCTTCAGCTTAGCAGTTACAGATGACTCCTCTCTCTCTCTCTCTCTCTCTCTGCTCTGTTTGTCTTATGTTTAGATTTTCCTCTGCCTCCTTCAGTGATCAGGGCACATGTAATAAATGCAGTTTATTACAAGTACATTACAAGTGTAATGGAGGTGAGGCTCAGTGAATTTGAACTGTAACTCTGCTTCCCTGCAGCTCCCCAGGCACTGGGAGACTGCCCAACTGCTAGAAGAGTCATGGCCCTAAGCCCACAGTTCACACCCTACATGGTCTAGTCCAAAGTTTATACTCAGTCAAATATCATTGACTCATTGGGCCTAATCTAAGATTTGTTCTTCAGCGACACCTGATTTATGATCTGAAATCGTCATCCTCCTCAGAGTCCTGGTCTGAACAGACATGAACCACATTTTTATCTGCTTCAATTTGACTTCACCTCCTAAGGATGTCATTATCACTGATGTCCCTCCAGAATAAAGCTCCAGAAATCCACTTCTTGTTTTTTCAGTGTCACAGTAATCCAGTGATAACTGTCAGTCATTTCATGTCTGTTGTTGCTGTCAGTAGTTGCCATATGTTGCTGGTTGCTGTAGTCGCTGTAGTAACTGTCTTTCTGTGTTGAAGGACAGATCCTCCTCAGCTCGATGCCTTCATCATGGACAAAGCTCTGCTGGACTACGAAGTTTCCATTGATGCCGACTGTAAACTGGCAACTGTTGGGAAACCATTTGCCATCGAAGGTAACAGAGTGTGTTTACACTGCTGTACTTCTGTCTTTGTGAGGACCAGGGTGAGGTTTAGACGTTGAGATATTTTTGGACAGTGAAGACATTTACAGTCCATTATTGTGCAATGTTGAGGAAAAGAAAACTCCGAGTCTAGTTCCAAGTTTGCTGTGGTGGTGTAAGTTTATTGGAGTTCCAGGTCATGGTGAGCCTACCAACACAGAGTGGGTCTGGTATCAGGAACTGTTCTAGAATGCAGGGCCAGGGAACAGATATACACTGTCCCCAGGTGTGGTCACAGACAGTTCATGAATGGATCATATAGTGGATGTGTATTGGTTAGTCATGAGCAACAGGTAACTGTCTTACAGGAGGGTGAACTCAGTAGGGGGGCAGGGATGGCTCCCAGACAAGGTCAGAGACAAAGAAACAAAAGGACAAAGGCTTGACACTCAGGTAGTATGATCAAGGCTCTGGTCAGCAGGGGAGCGGAGATGGGGAGGGTAGACAAAGGAGTATGATCAGGAGACTCTGACCAGCAGGGGAGGGGAAATGGGAGGGAGCGACATTTGGTTGGGATTGCCCCAGACGTGTAATGGCAAATGTCCCTTCCAAGAAAATGTATGTTGCATATGTAGATTTTCTTCTTCAGCATCAAACCTTCAAATGTTTGTTTAGATATGCAGACCTGGTTTCAGGGCTCAGGTCAGTATCAGGTTCAGGTCCAGTAGGTTCATGTTGGTGGAGTTAGGGTTCAGGAATGCATGATGTACAAAGTAGTAGTACAAACATGACTTTGTGTGTGTTTCTGGGTTTATCTTCAGTTCACTTTCTTTCAGTTTTGGATGTTTTTTTCACAGAAACTTGTTTCATGAAGTTTCATCATCAACAACATCTCAACCAATCAGATCAGAGGAACAGACTCCCCTGCAGTTAAACAGTTTAAAAATTCACACCAAACTGTTTCCTCCTTCAGAAATTCTGCTGAGAAAACACTTGATAATCAACAGTGTTTAATCATACTGTGCACTACACATGTTGTTTTGTATGTCTTAGCTGTCATGTTGTGTGTCTCAGTCAATCTGAGGGTCTTACAGTGTATATATATATCAATCAGGTGAGTTTCTATCTTATTTCCTCATGGTTTAAATAGAAAACAGATAGCAAAACTGCACAGAGTGGTGCATCACATTACCTGCATAGAAATATGAATTAGGAATACAACATTCTGTGGGTGTCTCCTGAGTGGTGAAGATACAGTGATATAAGGTATACAATGGAAATGTTGTGCTCTCTATAATAATGGTAGAAGATTCTTCACAATCTTAACTCATGCCCTAGACTCATGTTTTACTTAAGCAGTGGCATTCTGTCAAGACAAACAGAGCGAGCAGTATTTCACCAGTTAAAACTAAAAATAGACAAAGAATGATATTGAAATTAAGTGATATCTCTCCTTACATCTGATCTCAGAACAGCTTTCTGTCCCATAAAGGATCTGATGCCAGTTTGCATTCATCATGTAATTTACTGCCCTCTGGGGGCGGCAGCAAGGTATTGTCTCTTATGCTACTTTGAGTTCCAGTTGTTGTATCTACCATTGCTGTCATTTTTGTGGGTGTCACTGTGTCCTGTTGACAAAGACTGGAGCTTCAAACAGAGAGGACAACAGCTTAATGTGGAGGTTTGATCACTGAGGATAGCCCAGGATTTTTGACTGGTGATTACTTACAGCTAAAGTGAGGTAGTTAAACTGTCCGTAATTCAACTTCTACCGTACTGAGATATCATGACATTCCAGCTTTGTACGCAGATGTATGGAAAGTAAATTCCAGGTTATGGTATTGACCTGTTGTTTAATAATTATTGATGACTGTCTCCAGGTTATGGTATTGGCCTGCCTCAAAACTCTCCTCTGACGTCCAACCTCTCTGAGTTCATCAGCAGATATAAATCAGATGGATACATGGACCTGCTGCATGACAAGTGGTACAAAGTGGTTCCCTGTGGGAACAGAGTGTTCGCCGTCACTGAGGTCAGTCTACAGTCTATAATGATATAAACAACATTCATAAATAACTAAAATCATATGTGTCTGTCTATGACTATATATGTGTGGCAACATATTGATGTTTCTTGTTGTGATTATAGTTTATGGACCAGACATGTTGAGAATACAATAAAGATACAGCTGTTTTTACTTTTCCTGAGCTGTCATTGGCCAAACTGATGAACTGCTGCTAAGAGCGAGTACTAACATCAGAACAGATAGATAGATAGATATCTGAGGAGGTTATGTATTATAAAAAAGGTGGGAAGGTCACTGACCCTGACCCGGTCCAGAGACTCACTGTGTCCAGAGAGGCAGGACACCCTTCTTTTTCCTCACAAAATCCACAAAAACCCACCTTTTGTCTTGTGGTGGAAAAAAAATCACCTGGAGAAGAGGGTCCAAATTTAAAGATCCTTTATTCACACAAAAGACCTGAGTTTGTCTCTGCACAGGACAAGACTGACGAACACAGGAGAGAAGACCCTTATATACTACCAGATAATACCAGATACACAATCTTCTGACAAGTTGTCTACACAATCACTTAATCATTGTTTAAAATACATCCCGGACACACATACTGTCAGCCTGCTATTTTGGACAGCATCTTAACTAGAGTTCCTTAGTTGTATATCGTCTCCTTGTACTTCTCCTTCCTTCTTTAACTATTGAAACAACCCATTCCCAGACTCACAGTGTGGCTGTTGTTTATGGTTTGCTGATATGCTATCCGGTTCCTGGAGGCTCCAAGGTCATAAGGCTGGAGTTTTTACATCAGGCCTTAAATTCTACAGTGTTTTGACATTTGCCAGTAAACAGGATCATGCTGTATATTTCAGAGGGACAGGTGTAGTATCTAGTGGTATTTGTGAGAAAAACACAATGATAATACAATGATCTTCATTTACCTAAAATAACTTCACTGAAAACATTACAATGTCGCAAACAATGTTGTGAGTCTCTGACTCCAGCCTGAGGAGTCTGTTTGAAAAAGACATCACATGACTTTAGACCCTAAATATTTCTGTCTCTGTCAGACTCTTCAGATGGGGATCAGTCACTTCTCAGGACTCTTTGTGTTGTTGTGTTTTGGAGTGGGTGGGGCTTTGCTGACCCTGGCAGGTGAACATGGTTTCTACCGCCTCATCCTGCCGCACATCCGCCGCAGACAGAACCTCAAATACTGGCTGCACACGTCACAGGTGAGTGTCAGACTGGATCCAGTTCTGTGTTGTTTAGTGTAGAATGGAGGGACGCACTTCCCCCAGGAATGAGTTTGAACAGTTTATTGCCCATCACAGCAACACATTCAGAGTTTCTCTCAGCACCATTGTGAGTCACTAAATGCTCCATGTTAGCTGACAGAGTCTCTATGATAACCAATAGCATGGTATGCTACACAATTAACAGATGAAAATATGACACTACTCCACTAGTAATACAATTGTTTTTAAATTACTTAAATTCACATTTACAACCAAAAACAGTGGAATTGCACAGAGAGTTCAAAGGCACTAATGAAGTGTGGAGTTGCTGATCAAAGATGTTTAAGAGGTTCTTCATTGGTACCAATAAACTGGCTGTTTGTTTGACAGAAAATCCATCGAGCTCTGAACATGACGTATGAAGACGTGAAGAGGCAGCGAGCTGAGAAAGAGAAAAGGTGTTGCTATGTTGTGTTTCTGTCAAATCACTTATTAACATTAAAATTCAGAATTAATAAAAGTATGAATTTGACAAAGTTGATGTAATTTCCTGATAAAAGACTGACAGTTTCATCACTATTTCTGTATGAGAAGAACTCATTCAGTTTCATCACTAAGTCTTAACTCAGTGTCCACTTCATTTTCAGGTGTTTTAAATGATCATGTGGTACTTATATGTGAATGTGTACGTGGATATATGTATCTCAGGTAAAGAATTACCTGTTGACAGATCTTCTTGTGTCTCTGTTTGGGTTCAGCTGTAACCTGCAGAAGGCTCAGCCCTCTCATGGCCCCCCTGCCCCGCTGGCTCCTGGAGTCTCAGCCAAGTGGAACAACGAGACCAGTAAGGATGCCGCCACTTCTGCTGTTGCGAAGGATGCCCGGGACTTCAAAAGAGTTCACTTCAACCTGGAGACCCTCAACACCCGCCGTCTGCTGGCTCGTATAGCTGCCTCTGATGCCAAGGGAGGTGGGGCTAAAGAAAAGGGGGAGGGGCCAGCCTGGCCAAAGGCAGGGCCAAACACAAGACTATGTGAGAATGGAGGACCAGTGGCTTCGTTCGCCAGCCTAGTGCTCTCTCTCCCCTCTTCCTCCTCCACCACTTCCTCCTCTTCTGCTCAACCCAATACCTCTGCTCCTCCTCCTTCTGTGACTGTAGCCCCTCCTTCTGAAGCTACAATACCGTTCCCTGTTGCAGTGGCCCCGCCCCGGTCCGGGGAGCTGCAGGAGCTGCAGGACCAGATTGAACAGATGAGGGAGAAGCTGAGGACAGCTCTGGCCAGGAGGGCTGAGATCCAGACCACTCTGGCAAAGCCCATCGCCACGATGCCAAACAACCTGAC
Organism: Trachinotus anak; assembly: GCF_046630095.1. NCBI lineage: Eukaryota > Metazoa > Chordata > Actinopteri > Carangiformes > Carangidae > Trachinotus > Trachinotus anak. Next base: position 641,084 of record NW_027273891.1, read on the forward strand.
CCCGGTAACCACGACGGCAACAGTAACAATGACAACAATGACAGGAGCCCTCCCCACCCACTTACCCTCAGTTGCCACAGCAAAACCCCTCCCAGCCAACACAAAGTGTGTGACGACCATGACGGACCCGCCTCACAAAGTCCTTTCCAAAGTCCGGCCTCTTCACAGCAGAATGAACAGTCAGAGGAGGTGATGTTCTCTGTATGGGTCAAATGACCCTCTGCACACAGCAGCCATTTTAATCAGCTGAGATTTAACAAATTAAAACTTTTTAAAATTCTATTGTCAACCACAAAGAACAGGATGGACAGAAAACGAAAAGTATCAGCCTCATGAGGTTCTGATGACAGTGACAGACACCAACCCTAACTCCTCAAAAGCCTCTGAACCTATTACAAATACATATTAATAATAATCATCATTATTAGAATTATCAGCCATTATTATAACCATTATAAACTGGGGTAAACTGAGTTGTACCATATTTGGAACATTGAGGTGATATAAATTAATTTAATTAACATTTTAACCCCTTAAATTCAAAGACCCATAATAAATTACTCTCCATTAAAATCTAGATAGAAGCAATTTCTTGAATATTGAATAAGAAATCCTCAAAATCCAAATGATTTCCTTTGTAACTTAAGATGTGTTTAAGTAATTAATTAGTTTTCAGGGGAAATTTTAATTTTATTGGCTTATCAGTAAGGTTTAATGGGCTTTTATTTGTTGAAAAACCTCTCAAAGTGGGCCAAATCTTTTTTTCCTTTACCAGAATTAATATGTGATGTAATTTAGTGGTTTAGGTCTTTTCATGGGATTTGTTGACAGTGAGTCCAATATAAAATTAAGCAGAGTCACACTCACTACTACTAAGATGTAAATGCCCTCAAAGACTTCTCTAGCATATATTTTTTTCAGATGTTTATATATTTGGTAATTATTAAAATTTAGTTACGTTTGTGGTTAATTAAAGCAGGTAGTTGATCCTGTTGCTGCTACTTCAATGACCTTTCACTTTTTTATGTGAACAAAATGAGATTTTTCGACCATTTGCTCCTCACACTGTTTCAAATGGTTTCTTTGTCAGAGACTAGAGTGTGGACATTAATTCAAGATCTTTTTGGAACTGGTGGTGAAGAAACTGGATATGTGAAGCTGAAGGTATGGTCACTCTGCTCAGCATCAAACATTAGAGGACAAACAGGAGGATTTTTTTTTTTCAATTAAAAAACTACAGGAAACAGGTTTGTTCATGAGTTACATCAAACACAAATGTTGGAGTTAAAGCAATAAAGTACTGTGTTCTTTATGCAGAGATGTGAAAAGTAACGTGGAGGATTTAAGTACCTCAAGATGATCTTTCAAGTGTTAACTCAAATCCTGTTTTTTAAATGAATTATATTCTTAGTTTAAGCACTGTAAGGCTTAAAAATAAAAACTACAAAAGAGCATGAATTCCATTTTCATTTTGATTAGAATTTAAAGGCCCCTTTAAGGTCTACATCTTTAATCACTAGGAAACTTTCTACCTTAAAATTCAGTTAATTTACTCTTTAATAATTAAGCTAGTTTAATTGGATTTTAATAGATTATCTGCAGGGTTATAGTTCTACAAACTAATAATTAATTACAAAACCGTTTTCTTTCTCAAATATTTTGCTAATTGTAAAATATCTTAAAAGTTGTAATGTTTTAAGGTAAATTAAGGAATTATCAATAGTTTAAGGGATTTTAGTGGATAAAACCATTGAAAAAGAAGATTCATTTCCACCAAGTTTGGGGTTAATTAACGGATTATACTGTATTATATTTGTGATGAATTATCTGCAGAGTTTAAGGGTTTTTAAGGGCAAAGTTGTCCCTCTCAGTCTATTAATTAATGCACTGAACTGATGCAGTAAACTCCTTACTTTACTTTGAGGTTTTTGCTCTATGAAAATCTATTAAATTATCTTGCTATTGGTGACCCCATAGCTGAGTGGTTAGGGTGCATTACCATATGAGTGCAGATGCTCTTAGCAGGCGAGTCGCCAGTCGATTCCTGACCGGCCTGACTCTTTCCTGCATGTCATTTCCCCCTCTCTCTGCCCCTTTCCTCTCACTCTTTACTATCCTATCCAATAAAGGCAAAATACCCCAAAAATATCATTTAAAAAAATTATCTTGCTATTTTTGAATACATTAATTATCCCATTAAAATATCTTGATTATGTTGCTAATATTGGGTAAATTATTGGCTTTATAATTTAAAAAAAAGAAAGGGATTTGGTTTCCATTTACTGATTAATGAAAATGATGAATGGCTCCTTCAAGGTCTCCTGCAGGTCTGATAAACAAGTTAGAGACCAGGTGTTTCCAAAGGTTTAATCCACACCTTCCTCTTATTCTGTGTTTCTGTGAGGCATTCATAGTCCTGTCTGCACTGATGAGCTGGGAGGTAGATGTCTTCATAGGGAATACACCAGACCCAGGACCCAATACAGACTGTATCCAAATTTTTCTCACAGTAACCAGGTCAGGTCAGGTCAGATTTTACTGAGGCAGCTCTTGGCTTTGTGTGGCACTATGTGCAGTACCTGAGTGGATCTGAATGGAACTGAGAGTATCAGCTCTCATTGCATATATTTTGATTTTTCCTTTATTTTACTTATTTAACAGAATATGATTTAATTATTCTTCAGTTGGCTGCAGAACGTTTTATTGTTTGTGCAGTAGGTGGAAACAGAACTTTATATTATTTATAGAAATTTGTCTTTGAAGCATTACATTATTATCATATTGCTGCTGGTGTTGGTTTTTCTCTCTGTTTGGGTCAACCACATCTTGGATTGGGTACAATTATCCTCGGCTCTGTTCAGATAAGGTCTGTGTTTTTTGAAAATTATTTCATACATATCGGGTTCGGGATGTTTTCTGTGGGTCCATTTCGGATAAAGACCTCTACTGTGAGACTCATTAACCTGTCTGTACTGATGAGGTGTTCACTGACCTGTGTTTGTGTGAACAAGGCCTGATGTTAATGTTCACAATTTTTTTGGAAAAATTAAAAAGGAAATGAACGTATTACTAAATTAAGAATATTTTTTCTTTTTTATCTCTTCATTTAAAAAAACACTTTAAATTTAACATTTCCAACACTTTCAATCACATAATTATGTCACATACTAAAAATAAGGCTACATGTTTTTTTGAATACATGAACTGGTTATCCAAGAAGAATAGTAGTTTGAGTAAATATAAAAACAAACTAGACCTGCAAGCAGGTTTCAGCACAGTCCAAGCAGCTTGCACAGTTGCTAATTGAACTCTGAACATCTTTGTATCCCCAAAGAAAGTGACTTACTGATGTTGCTAACACATCAGCTGCACGCACCTTCTCACATATTGAGGCAATGACATCCCATATGCAAAACTGGTATATTTTAAAACACTTAAAACTATCAGAATGTTGGTGTGAAAGTCCTGAGCAAAATATCACATCATTTTGCAGATTTCAGGATAATCAACAAATAGTTTGGTGACTTTGAAGCCAACTCTGAGCGAAAAAAGAAAATGTTGAAAATGTTGTGGATCCAGCACAAATTACAAGATGATGAACATCATGTATAAGCTGCTGTTAGTATGGATGAAGATTACTTTTGATAACTAGGTAAAAGGATGGTCATTGAAACACAGAGGTCATTTTTGTTTTAAAACACAAATTTAAAATGAATCAAATTTAAAAGTATTTTTTTAAGTGCACTGTACTTCCATCTTGGCACCGGATGTCAGTATTAACTTCAGAAAGACATTTGACTCTAACCAGTCTAATGTTGGAGTGAC